>NC_140469.1:27619285-27759285 GCF_051167445.1 Perissodus microlepis | reverse complement strand
AGCGTTTCATTCAAAATAGTCAACAGGGTCGCAAGAAGCGTGTGGAAAAACCAAGGCGCAAAATAACTGCCCATGAACTGAGAAAAGTCAAGCGTGCAGCTGCCAAGATGCCACTTGCCACCAGTTTGGCCATATTTCAGAGCTGCAACATCACTGGAGTGCCCAAAAGCACAAGGTGTGCAATACTCAGAGACATGGCCAAGGTAAAAAAGGCTGAAAGACGACCACCACTGAACAAGACACACAAGCTGAAACGTCAAGACTGGGCCAAGAAATATCTCAAGACTGATTTTTCTAAGGTTTTATGGACTGATGAAATGAGAGTGAGTCTTGATGGGCCAGATGGATGGGCCTGTGGCTGGATTGGTAATGGGCAGAGAGCTCCAGTCCGACTCAGACGCCAGCAAGGTGGAGGTGGAGTACTGGTTTGGGCTGGTATCATCAAAGATGAGCTTGTGGGGCCTTTTTGGGTTGAGGATGGAGTCAAGCTCAACTCCCAGTCCTACTGCCAGTTTCTGGAAGACACCTTCTTCAAGCAGTGGTACAGGAAGAAGTCTGCATCCTTCAAGAAAAACGTGATTTTCATGCAGGACAATGCTCCATCACACGCGTCCAAGTACTCCACAGCGTGGCTGGCAAGAAAGGGTATAAAAGAAGAAAAACTAATGACATGGCCTCCTTGTTCACCTGATCTGAACCACATTGAGAACCTGTGGTCCATTATCAAATGTGAGATTTACAAGGAGGGAAAACAGTACACCTCTCTGAACAGTGTCTGGGAGGCTGTGGTTGCTGCTGCACGCAATGTTGATGGTGAACAGATCAAAACACTGACAGAATCCATGGATGGCAGGCTTTTGAGTGTCCTTGCAAAGAAAGGTGGCTATATTGGTCGCTGATTTGTTTTTGTTTTGTTTTTGAATGTCAGAAATGTATATTTGTGAATGTGGAGATGTTATATTGGTTTCACTGGTAAAAATAAATAATTGAAATGGGTATATATTTGTTTTTTGTTAAGTTGCCTAATAATTATGCACAGTAATAGTCACCTGCACACACAGATATCCCCCTAAAATAGCTAAAACTAAAAACAAACTAAAAACTACTTCCAAAAAATTCAGCTTTGATATTAATGAGTTTTTTGGGTTCATTGAGAACATGGTTGTTGTTCAATAATAAAATTATTCCTCAAAAATACAACTTACCTAATAATTCTGCACTCCCTATATTTGCAGAAAAGCTTAAAGCTCTTGTTTGTCTGTTTTTTCGTTCCAGTCATCGCCAACATGGCGAAGATGTGAAGCTGCCTTTCTGCTACAGTATCTCCTTACATACATTTGCTCATATCGTGGGACTTCTTATAGAGTGTCTTTCTTTGACCATGTCTCACTGTGTTTTATTCTTGATGTTGCATTTGAGTTTTTCATGACTCTATTTTAATTTATATTAAAATGGATGGATGTCTAGACGGACCCCCTGAATTTATCATCTGAAATCTTTTTATTCCTTTATTCCACTGCTTTCAGGCATTTCTGTGCATCTAAATTTATATATAGATATCAAAACACACAAACACTCATATCTTTACAGTTTGTTAATATCTTCATAGTCTCCAATAATGTTACACCCCAGTGCTTTCATTTGAACCCCAAGTGTCATTGTCTTTGAAAAAGCACAGAGTATAATGCAGATATTTTGCAAAAATAAATAATACAATAAATGTTAAAAGACTTTCAAAAGGGTACCCTGTTTTTCCCTTCGTCGTATCGTACAAATAGAGATAATATAATTATCTGAGGAACAATTGTCAATAAGCAGAGAAGTTATTAAAATATTAATGCAAGACATGGAAGCAGGTGGTGTTGTTCCTAAATTAGGAACAATATTTTAAAATTACTTCACAATTCTTCTTGCACTTCATATTGTTACAAACTATCAGAATATAAAGAAAGTCAGAAAATGGACAACCTCAGCTTATAAAACTGCTATTTTTTTTTAACCACAAACCACTGGATAAATTTCAAGGGTTTTGCACTTGATTTTTATTTTATCATAAAACACTGCAGAGATGCAAAGAAATAATAATTATAACAGTGTGCAAATGCTCCATGTTTTATTGTGTCCAAGCTATAGACGTCTCTGAAGCGACACTTTAAGAAACTCCTGCATAGCTGCGGGGTGCACAGTCCACATTTCACAGTGACAGCACAAAGACCCACAAAGCTGGATTTAGATATTTAACATTCTTTCAGTACAAATTAAACCCTGCATGAGTCCATGACTATCTGGCATTAATCAGATGAAAGCCTCTGCTGTAGCACCCTGTCATCCATTCATCCAAGAGATGTAACCAAGATACTGCCTCTATTAGATAATTATTAGATAATCAGTTTTGAAAAATAATCTGTAACATCAGATTAATTTCAGATTTTTAATGTCAGATTTTACACAGTCAGGTGTAGCCGAGTTTAACTCAGAAAATTAAACTTTAACTCAAAACGTATTTTAAATAATTTTCAAATGAGCCATCATGATAAAGGGAATGTGTGCAGTTTTGGTGCTCCGTAAGTTCTGTGCTGAACAGCATGGCTGACTCTTCGTATCTACTATTGCCTCCACAGTCTGAGTCCACACAGGTAATGAGCCATTATGACCAATTATGGAGTCCCCTGCCAGCTCACGCTTTTTTGAGGTTATGTCAAAAGGTTTCTTGGAAATAAACATGGACTATTTGTTTAGGCAGTCTGTGTCAATGGGCTCAGTCAGTAGTCACGTTGTCTTATTACAATGAACACATGCAGTGTAGTTTATTTTGAGTTAATCCAGCCTTCTACCTGCAAGAAATCTTTAGTGCAGTATGTAATAGAGATGGCACGATACCACTTTTTTATGTCCAATACCGATATCATAAATTTGGATATCTGCCGATACCGATATGAATCCGATATAGTGTGTTTTTTAATCAATAAAACTGTTTTTTTAATATCTTGCTGCTTTTTGTATAAGTTCATACTCAACTTAAAAAACAACAACAACACTAAAGCTATTCTGTTATACCTGTATGTAAAAAAAAACAAACAAAAACAAAACAAAACACTGCACCCAAAATATTTCATAGATCAGCAACACTGATCAATCTAATAAAGTTAAACCTACTCCATCCTCCCTATTCTGGCATTTTAAAGAGTACTTAGCAGAAATATTAAGCAACTTAACTAATAGGGTTGCAAACTCCCAGCAAAAGAAAATAGGGAACCAGCCTCTTCCTCATGATGCTTAATCAATGTAATCAACTTTAATTTGATGCAGGGTGAAAAAACATTCACAGAAATAAATTATTTTTCAAGAATAATTAAATAGATTCAACATCTTTCTTCAACAGAATTGCAGAATTCACAGATGGTACTTTCCCAAAGGAAAAAGTACTACAGCTTACTAGGGTATATTAGACTTAACAGTTACTATATACAGTAATGGACTTCTATATATTTTACATCAGATTAAAACTTTGGGTGTAAGATTCAGATAATTATTAAATAATTAAAAGCTAGATATTTTAAATGAGAATAAGAAAGAAAAGGATGTCTTTGTGCCCCCTTTTCCCTGTTAATGCCCTATCGGCCCCCCTGGCTAAACTTTGCTAGATCCGCCCCTGCACAGTTACCAGCTGTCAGCTACGTAGAAAAAGATCCTGGTGTAGAAAGTAATATTAAATAAATTCTAACAACAGCTTATCAAGCTTAATAGTGCTGCTGTTGTTCAGCCGCTGGTTTCCTCTTTCTGGTGCAAAGGGGGCCAAAAACAAACAAGAGAGACGGACTCGCGACAGAAAAGCCGATCAGCTGATCATTAAGCAGTTTCACAATTGAAGTAGCAGCAGGAGAGAGAGAGAGAGGCAGTTGCTCTATATATCGGTTGTTAAGCTTAACGCGGGAATGCTTTACAAACATTCAGAGATGAACTTACACACTTGCTTTACTTCTCTCTGGGATAACTTCCTCGGAGATGAAATGTTTGCTAGCAGGCTACAAATACACACAGCCGCTCTATCACGTGACCACACTGCTCCGACGTGCTACGGTTATGAGCCGAGTTACGCCGTGTCGCAAGTTTTGTGAGGTCCTTTTTTGCTATTTAATGGATCGGATTACATTTTTTATTTCTCTCCGATATCCGATCCAGTAATTTAGGTCAGTATCGGACCGATACCGATACGTAATATCGGATCGGTCCATCTCTAGTATGTAATCTGCTTCTGAAAATAGCTCCCAGCAAGTAGAATTTCTTCTTTCAGCTCTAATCCGTGAAAAAAAAGACAAAAAAATACTTGGTTGGTCTGTTCATTGTCACCGCTCTGATGTCAGGTGTACATGATTGGAGGATTTGGGGTTGGGTTCTCTGCTCATTCATCACTGCAGATTTTAGTTAGATTTGTTTGTCCGTGAGAACTGTGGGAACCTTAAATTACATTTTGGATGTAAACAAAAAGAAGAGCGTGAAGGGGTGTGAAGAAAAACAGATTTTAAACTTTGTTTTTTTTAACTGGACTCTGGTGCCATCCTGTGGCTGCTATGAAACAAAAGTGAAGTAATGAAAATAAAAAATGTTCTCAGTTTTCCTTGTTTGCCAAACTTCTCTCTAAAAACCAAGTCTGTTCCCTGTGTTTTTATTACAGTCTCTACAGTGTGAGATAATAAAAGGAGGATGTTGAAGGCAGCACCGCTCCACCTGCACTATACACACTATACCATTTTTCATAACAGGTGAGTTTTGTTTTTTTGTTTTTTTGTTTTTTTGGGGGGGGGGGGTCTTTTTTTTATTCCCACCTATGCTTCTATTTTCTATATTAAAAAAACAACAGGAGTTATGCAGGTTTACTATGATCAAAACTTCAGACTCACAGTGAAACATCATGCTGTGTAACACTATACACCAGTGTAAAGTTCAGGAAAGTTTCTTCATGGTTCAGAGGCTGCTCGGCAGAGGATGATTTAAAGATGTGTGTGAAATGGGCTGTTATGATTGGTCAGAAAATGTGATGACGGTTGCCTTTTTATAAAGAGTAGCCTTTCCTTTTTGCCAGCGGTCGTGGCCGCTAAAGAGCGTTTCCCTGAGCCTTAAAACTGCAAAGACGGCACTGTCACGCTGATGGCCCGGGAGATACCGTTGGTGAGTCGAAAACTATTGCCTATGTGGCCTCTGTGTAGTGTCTTCTCTGGTCTGCATTCACAACAAAAAGGCAATGGTTAGAATGCTCTCTTTTTAATGTCGTGGGCAATCGGCACAAAATCTCGCAGGAATCCTCCATTATTCTGAGGATTACATTTCCACTTGCAGTGTGATCGTATAGTGGTAAATTTATACAATCAAAATAGAAAAACTTCAACACCATTAACATTGCATGTTAAATTTCCCAAATGAAAGGAATATAGAAATATATTTTAAAGCTGTACATGAAACAATGTAAATTCTCTAAACAGTGTGGCACAGTCACATACCTGCATTCACAACAAAAAGGCAATGGTTAGAATGCTCTCTTTTTAATGTCGTGGGCAATCGGCACAAAATCTAAACAGGAAAGCAACAACAGAGTTAGCTAACTATGCTCCCATTTTGTTTCCTCTCCTCCCAATAAAGAAATCTCACATAAACGTGCACTCAGTTCAACATAAAGTCTGGAGAAATGACCCGCAACAAATGATGTATAAACAACAAAAATAATCGGGTCAGATTGTATTACTTTAACAACATGCGATATGATTTTTCTTCCCCACGACATTTGCGCATTCCTTACCTCGCAGGAATCCTCCATTATTCTGAGGATTACCCAGAATCCCTTGCCCTTTGTGAATGTTGCAGGGTGACTTTTTCAACAGTAGGTGGCGCCAATGTCCCATTTAGCGGGATTTAACTTCAACTCTATTTAACTATGTTACACCTAATACAAAGCATTAAACCATGTTAAAAACACAACAGCCTTTATAAATGCAGTTTGGACCACTTTGCAGTTATTTATTTGTAAAAAATGTTTGGAATCATGTATGATTTTCGTTCCACTTCTCACGTGTACACCACTTTGTGTTGGTCTTTCACGTGGAATTCCAATAAAATTGATTCATATTTGTGGCTGTAATGTGACAAAACGTGGGAAAGTTCAAGGGGGCCGAATACTTTTGCAAACCACTGTGAAATAGAAAAAAATACAAAGCATTAAAAAAATGTTAAAAACACAACAACCTTTATAAATGTAGTTTGGACCCGGAAGCAAGTTTTATCAGGTCATCACTTAAAGACTGGATATCCCACCTGCTGTGGAGTTTTAATGCAGTACAGTTGTTATTATTAAACCCCTGTCACATTCTGACCGTTAAAATGAATAACATTCATATATGAAATGAAATTGTTTCAAGTAAACTGTATATGGTGTTAAATAGGCCTAAACTACTGTACTTTAATGTCGGGAATAAGGGCGGTACTTCAAGAGCCATATATTTTATGAGGTGGTACTCATTGTGATATATAGAGGACAGCAGGAGCAGAACAGACACACAGCAACAACCAACAACAATCCTGCAAGTGGACCTATTTGGGGGGGACTTGTGTATCATGTAAAGCACTGTGCAATCACGTATTGACTTCTGGCTTGTTTCTGACTGCATTGATAAAGATAATATTACTGTTAATATACTTGCCACCCCCTCACTGATCATAGAGCAATTTACATTAACATCCAAATGTTTACACTGGATAATATACCTTATAAATTCTCTTATTGGAAGTTAAATAACTCCTTACTAAAAAAGATAAAATGGTTAACACGCAGATTAATAAATTAATGGCTCATTATTGGAATAAAGCTAACAGAGAGAAGTCATTTTGTATTAAAAACCTAAAAACTATTGTTGTGGAAGATAGAAGTCACTGTGACAGCCCTCTGACTGTGGAGGAAGTTTGTAATTCTATTTCTGCACTTAAGGCCAACAAATCTCCTGGCACAGATGGTTTAACTGCAGAGTTTTATGAATCATTTTCTAATCTCCTGGCTCCGTTCTTACTGCAGCTTTTCATAGAAAGTATAGAGAATAACACCCTCCCTCCTACTCTTACTCAGGGTCTCATAACACTTATTCCAAAGCCAAACAAAGATTTACTTCTTATTGATAATTGGAGACCCATCTGTCTGCTCAATAATGACCATGAGATTATGGCTTTAGTACTTGCTAACAGAATTAAAGAGTTCTTGGACACAATTATCGATGAGACACAATCAGGCTTTATGAAAAATAGACACATTTCTAATAACATTAGACTGGTTTTAGATCTACTTGATTACTCTGATTTGGTATCTGACAATAGCTTCATTCTCTTCCTGGATTTTGATACAATTGAACATCAATTTATTTTCCACTCTTTTAAAAAATTGGGCTTTGGATAATTTTTCTGTAAAGCTTCAAAACCTTGTACACGAATGGCAATAGCTCAATTAAAATGATTAAGACTCCACTCCAAGATTTGACCTGTTTTACAAGGAATCACCATAGCTGATAAGGAGCTCATCATCAGCCAGCTAGCTGATGACACCACTCTTCTTGAAGAATGCAAATCAAATCCGTCCAGCCCTTAGTGTTATTAGTGATTTCTCTGAGGCATCTGGTTTATGTCTAAATCTAAAAAATTTAATTTGTAGCAATTTAAGACTGCACTGCAAATGCTATCTGTAACATTTCTGTTAAACAAGAAGTCACATACCCAGGACTGTTAATATCCAAAGACCAAAAGTTAAGATGCTCGTCAAACTTACAAAAAAAAAAAAAAAAAAAAAAAAGTACGTTCTAAATGAAGCTTCAGACGTCACTAATCACGTGACTCTGGCCAAACGAATCAAGCCTCGACACAGTGCTTCTGAAGCAGTTAATCTTTCTAACACACGCACCGGAGCGTCAGCTTCAAGCGGACCATCGCTACCTCTCACATCTAAAGGTAAGTGTCAAGGTAACTTTGAACTGAGTTCAGTCAATCTCGAGTTTTTCGAAGTTTTCTGAATGACGCTTTCTGTTGCTCTGTGAGAGGAGACCGTTAAAGGCGAGGCTCTCCAGAGTGCAGCAAAACAGGAAACCACAGCTGGGTGTGTGTAACTGTGCAAATGAATAGATTAGAAATGTAAGTGAGCCACGAGTAAAGAAAGGTCAAGTTTCGTGAGTTGTTTTTCTCACCACTGATCACGCGCTTAACACTCTACACATACTTGCATCACACGCGCGCTCTCAAGCATCAGTATTGTACAATTCTGGGCGTCACGTGATTTGAGGGCGTTACCATATAACGGAAATCTCCATTGTTCTGTAGCAGTGGTTCTCAAATGTTTCACAATGAGTTTCACCCTTACGAGCGACATCACAGCACAGTAGTATAGGCCTATTTAACACCACATACACATACTTGCCAACATTCAAAAGGGCTCTCTCTCTCTCTCTTTCTCTCCCTCTCTATATTTATATATCGATCGATCGATATATAAATATACTTCACTAACCCCCCTCAGAGACATCTATACTGGCAGACTTCAGCAGAAAGCCAGCATCATCATCAATGACCCCTCACCCCCCCCGATAAACGCTACAGGTCCATCAGGTCAAAGACAAACAGACTCAACAGAAGTTTTTACCTACAGGCTGTCAAACATGCCCTACCTCCACCCTGATTGGAGGATAACTGCACTGCCAATACTCATGGACATTACACCTTATTTATAAATCGTATTTCTGTTTATATTTCAATGCAACCAACACCCTTACCTCTTTAAACTCTATTTATTATAACATTATTTAGTATAGTTCCAAAAGCACCCCCCCTCCCACTCAATGTGCAATATCACTGATCACACTGCACCTCACACTGCACCTGCTAGTTAGATGGCATGTATGTGTATGTATATAGATGTAAGCGTGTATGTGAAAATATGTGTGTGTATGTATGTACGGCTGCATATATGTATATATACATATATGTATGTATGTGCATGTATGTTTGCAGGTGTATGTATAACGTGTACATATCTTTCTTGTGTAAATGTAAATTTGTCTGTTATTGTGTAAATACTTACGCTATTGTGTACTCCACACACATGGAGAGATATGCCAAACTGCCTTTCACTGTTCTTGTAACAGTGACAATAAAAAGGTATTCTATTATATATATATATATATATATATATATATATATTAGGGGTGCAACGATACACAAAATTCACGGTTCGGTTCGATACTTTGGTGTCACGGTTTGATATTTTTTCGATACAAAAAAATGTTCATGCCTTTTTAATTTGTCATTTATTAAAATTATAAATATATGTTTTAACTCAAAAGTACAGTTTTTAAATTTAATGTTGCTGAAACAAAAAAGTAATAAAATAAATAAATATATCTCAGGGCTCGCAAAATTTCAAAATCCCTGGTAGCCCTTCGGGCAGGGACTCTTCAGTTTTTGGTAGCCCAAAATAAATTTAAGTAGCCCAAATAAAAAAGAGAGCAATTTTTTGATTGATGTTTTGTTTCCTGTTTTGTTTCCTTTACAATATTATACATTAAAGTGTAATATTGTAAAGGAAACAAAACATTAATCAAAAAAATTGTTGAAAAACAAATTACAACATTGTATAAAAATTACAATCATCAACTCAAATACTTGGTTCTAATTGAACAGAAATTTCTATGAACTTGTAAGAACTGTGTAGGACATGAATCAGTCTGTGTCAGATCCTGAATTTGAAATTTCCACTTAAGTCACGGGTAAGAGGAAAGTGGAACCAAGATCGAGGCCATTTGCTTTTTGAAGTTTGCAAAGACTGCTAAATTTTGCCAGTGGTAGTTCACTCTTTGCAACATAGTACGCTGTTTTAAACTGATTTTCAGGTTTATTTTTAGTATGTTATTTGCAATTGGTGTTTGTTCTGGGAAAGATATTGCAGACTGAGCAATAATGCATTTCTTGCATTTCTCATGGGTTCTAATGGGGGCCTTTCTTAAAATGACTGGTCCCAGTAACAAAGGCGCTTGTCAACTCAGAAATCGAGGGAAAACCAACAACACACCCGGCAGAACATTATGTTATTTACACGGGTGCACATAAGTGGTCTGCATGTGCGCATTCGCTGTCAAAATAAAAGACACGCACCAGATAAGTTGCTGCAACGCGCGTTTGCGTCCATATAAACGGCACTGTTTTTGTCCGCTAGAGTGGGAATTTTACGGCACGTTCCGCACCACATCTCTGTGCGTTCATCATTTGTTTGAAGCCAGCTCACCTCCTGCAACCACTTTTCCGAGAATACACGCTTCTTTTGTGGTTCGGACTCCTTCTGACATTTCTTTGGAGGTGGAGGAAAACCAAAGTAATTGCTTAAAGGAGCTTACTTCTTCGACATCTTTAAGAGTTCTAAACAAATGTCTGTCCTCCTCCTGAAAATCCTATGTACGCAAACACGCGTTGCAACTTCTTATCTTGTGCGCGTTTTTTATTTTGACAGCGAATGCGCACCTGCGGACCACTTATGTGCAGCCCTGGTTATATAGCTTGTCATATTGCAGCCACAGAAATTCTTTTGTCCATGAAACCATAAAGCTGCACTTTCTTTTTGCCTTATAGTCTGATTTGTCATAACTTTTCCGTTTTGTGGTAAGCTTTTCTTTGGCTGTCACTTCTTCACCCTGGCTCAGCATAACTAAAATATATATCCTGCTGCTTTTACACACGCACTCACATAACGCTCAGCGATTCTCTGCATGATCAACCGCTCACATGTTTAAGCTTGCTGCGGAAGATTTCACTTGTCATGTTTGCATAGTAAGCTAACGATTGATAAGACGATGTCAGAGGAATTGGTGCGCAAATTATCGTCACTCACCAATCAGTACTGTCGCTCTCTATACACAGTTCGCGCGATTGCAAAGTGAAAGCAAAAAAACAAGCGCAAATTCAAACGCGATTTCAATATGTCACATATTGACAGTGGCTCACCGATGCCAATGACATAATTACCCAGCTACATTTCCGAAAGAATGCAAAAACATTGACATATATTTTTCCTTCCTACGATAGCCCGACGGGCAGGGCAGAGATAGATTTTGGTAGCCCGACTGGAAAAATCGCTAGCCCCGGACGTCGGGCTAGCGGAGCCCTGTATCTGATTGAGGAATCACTCATCTTTGGAAAAGAGAGTTTATTACACAGAAATGGCTCTTTCCAAAATAAAAGCTATACTATACGCTTCTTCTGGGCTATACTCTCAGCAGCATATTAAACATACCAGGTCCCCATAAGGAGAATCATGTGCTAACGGCTGTCTAAATGACTCGGGTAAAGTTTGTAGCATGCGTGCTTGTTGTTTTTGTCTGCTTCCACTTGTCTTTGCACTAGGATGATGTCAGCGTAAATGTGCAGTCATATTCGTTGTGTTCCCACTAGTGCTGTCAGCGTAAATCTCGTTGAAATGACGTTAACGCCACAACACGGCAAATCTCCGTTAACAAGCTACCGCGGATCGCCCCGTGCGTGGGAATGGACGGCCAACACGTTAACGAGCTAACTGCGCTAACACACTAGCTCCCACCAATGTAATTGAGCATTGCGTGGCACATCCAACACACTGTTTTACTTTAGTCCATGACGTGCTTACCTTCAGGGTCATACGTCACATGAAAACCAAAATATTTCCAAACGCCAGATCTGAATGAGGGTGGGCGAGGTTCAATTTCCCATGTTGCAAGGAGAGCTTAACTTCTGTCTCGCTAGCTTGCCCTGCGCTCAGTGAATCTGCGTTTGACTACCCCGCCTAGGCTGCACTGTCGAGCGCAGATCCACTGAGCGCTCAACACAGACAGGATCGTCAGAAGGAAAGTTGATAAAATAAATTAAAAATTTTGTATTGTTCGATACATATGCGTACCAAACCGAAAGCACTGTATCGAACGGTTCAATATCGATACGAGTATCGTTGCACCCCTAATAAATATATATTATTTATTATATCCTGTTCTGGTATTTTAAATTATATATATATATATATATATATATATATATATATATATATATATATATATATACTGCTAAATTTTGTATCGGTGCTTAAACCTTGTGTGTTTGTTTCCAATAAGTTGGCCAAAAATGTGTTCTTTTACTTGTCAGGTGAACATATGAGACACTTTGACTCTTCAGTGCAGTGTGGAGCCTAACAAAGATCTGTTTTGTGTCCCAGCTGATCAGCAGGAGGAGAAGAGTCTGACGGAGCAGCAGAGGAACATTTTCAGCTACTTGCACTCAGCTCAGCCACTACAGAGAAAACAATGAGCTCAACACAGAAGGTGACAGACAGAGCAGGGTGATATGACCAAAAATATTTATCACGATATACATTTGAAAATTTGCGATAATGATATAACTGACGATATAATTGACGCGAGACAAAATACTTTACAACTCCACAACTTTATTAGTGCAAAAAATCCCATCAATGTATTTTCACTTAAACAAACAGCTGTTTTTTCTGTGTATTGAAGTTAAAAATTTAACAGTGCAAATGCAAATTCCTTGCTGACAGTTTAACCAAAAGGCATTTCCAGTGGAAATTGACCGACATTTGCTCCGAGGAATTTGCATTTGCACTATTAATATTTTTGGTCATATCGCCCTGCTCTACTTTCATGTGTTACTGTTTAGGCTTAAATTGGTTTGATGTTTGGTGTAGAGATGGCACGATACCACTTTTTTATGTCCAATACCGATACCGATATTAGAAATTTGGATATCTGCCGATACCAATATGAATCCGATATAGTGTGTTTTTTAATCAATAAAACAGTTTTTTTAATATATTGCTGCATTTTGTATAAGTTCATACTCAAGTTTAAATAAACAACAACACTAAAGCTATTCTGTTATACCTGTATGTAAAAAATACACTGCACCCAAAATATTTCATAGTTCAGCAATACTGATCAATCTATTAACTTAAACCTACTCAATCCTTCCTATTCTGGTATTTTAAATAGTACTTAGCAGAAATATTAAGCAACCTAACTAATAGGGTTGCAAACTCCCAGCAAAAAAAAAATAGGGAACCACACCCCACCTCATGATGCTTAATCGACGTAATCAACTTTAATTTGATGCAGTGTGGAAAAAAAAATGCACAGAAATAAATTATTTTTCAAGAATAATTAAATAGATTCAACATCTTTCTTCCACAGAATTGCAGACTGCACAGATGGTATCTTCCCAAAGGAAAAAGTAGTATAGCTTACTAGGGTATATTAGACTTAACAGTTGCTATATACAGTAATGGACTTCTATATATTTTACATCAGATTAAAACTTTGGGTGTAAGATTCAGATAATTATTTATTAAAAGCTAGACATTTTAAATGAGAATAAGAAAGAAAAGTATGTCTTTGTGCCCCCTTTTCCCTGTTAACGCCCTATCGGCCACCCTGGCTAAACTTTGCTAGATCCGCCCCTGCACAGTTACCAGCCGTCAGCTACGTAGAAAAAGATCCTGGTGTAGAAATTAATATTAAATAAATTCTAACAACAGCTTATCAAGGTTAAACGTGTTGCTGTTGTTCAGCCGCTGGTTTCCTCTTTCTGGTGCGAAGTGGGCCAAAAACAAACAAGAGAGACGGACTCGCGACAGAAAAGCCGATCAGCTGATCATTAAGCAGCTTCACGATTGAAGTAGCAGCAAGAAGTTACACACTTGCTTTACTTCTCTCTGGGATAACTTCATCGGAGATGAAATGCTGGTTTGAGGCTACAAATACACACAGCCGCTCTATCACGTGAGCACACTGCTCTGATGCCCTATGGTTATGAGCCGAGTTATGGCGTGTCACAAGTTTTGTGAGGTGCTTTTTTGATATTTAATGGATCGGATTACATTTTTTATTTCTCTCCGATATCCGATCCAGTAATTTACGTCAGTATCGGACCGATACCTAATATCGGATCGGTCCATCTCTAGTTTGGTGCCTTTTTCTTAATGTAAAAAACCCTCAGGTTATAATCAGACATTTTTCTTCACTGAACCTGTTGGGTCTAAACTCAGACCCCGCTGTCTCCAGGACTTATTCCCGTGAAAGAAAAACAAGACAACATCGATCGATTTACTTGCAAGGGAGGCAATCTCATTAGCCCCCCCCCCCGAACCTCGAGAGGCTGGGGAGGGGGACAAAGAAATTCCTTTCACCACAGAGTTAAAACAATGTAGAGATGGTAGCATAAAAATGACAACATTTAACAATTCACTTTAACAGAACCAAGCTGGTCATTTTACCAGCTCAGCTCTAATTCATATGACAGATAATATATGGCATAAACATCTAGATCAGCGGTCCCCAACCCCCGGGCCTCGGACCGGTATCGGTCCGTGAGTCGTTTGGTACCGGGCCGCGAGAGTTGAGGCTCAGGTGTGAAATGTATAGTTTTCAGGGTTTTTATCGGTTTTCAGCGTTATTTTGTTATCGTTTTTATCGTTTACTTGGTTTTCCTTGGTCTTTTCACGTGTGTTATGAATAAATTTTCTTTTTTTCGGTACCGGTACTGGTTTTATTTTATTGTATTTATCCGCAACACCTTAAAGGCCGGTCCATGAAAATATTGTCGGGCATAAACCGATCCGTGGCGCAAAAAAGGTTGGGGACCGCTGATCTAGATGATGGGAAAGTGTTTGTGTTTGACTGGATAAGTAAAAACAATATGATTTTAAATGTATCTAAATCCAAATCTATGTTAATTAGAAGCAGATTAGTCAACAGCCCACAACTGCGTCTTTCCATAGCCAGTGTTAGAGCACGTCACCCAGATTAAACTACTCGGCGTTACCATAAATCACCACCTTTCATGGTCGCAGCACATCGACTCTGTTTTTATGAAAACGGGACAAGGCATAGCTATGGCTATGAAATGCTCTTTCTGTATCACTTCTTCAATTATGAAAGATGTCATTAATGCACTAGTAATGTTTCATCTGGAGTATTGTTCAATCATTTGGTCAGCAGCTAATAAGACAGATCTTAACAGACTTCAGTTAGTCCAGAATAAGGCGTCCAGATTAGATGTTCATACTATACTAATTAAAAATGGACCGATCCTCACCTCACAAAACGCGCTACTTGGCGTAACCCAGCTTTGCTTATCAGAGAAGTATGTGTCACTCGATAGAGCGGCTGTTGTCTGCGAGACCTGTCGGCGAACTGGTGGAGCATTTGGAGCCTCACTACATGCTTCCAAACCGCTGCACTTTTAATCTTAATCTCTTCCATACTGAGGCGAAAAGGAAGCGATTTGTCCCGTACTTCAGCTAGAATGGGGGGAAAAAGACTCTGGAGTTAATCTGTGTCCTTAAGCTGCAGCTGCCTCTTCTTCTCTCATGTTTTCTAAGTAGCTGACAGCTGGTAACTGTGCAGGGGCGGGTCTAGCAAAGCTTTGCCAGGGGACAGGTAGGGCATTAACAAGAAAAGGGAGGCACAAAAAATACTTTTCTTTGTTATTTCATTTAAAGGACTAACTTTTAATAAATAATTATCTGAATCTTACAACCAAAGTGGTCATCTGATTAAATGTATAGAAATCCATTACTGTATATGGTAACTATTAAGTCTAATTTACACCCTGGTAAGCTATAGTCCTTTTTCCTTTGGGAAGGTACCATCTGTGCAGTCTGCAATTCTGTTGAAGAAAGATGGTGAATCTATTTAATTATTGTAGAAACATAATTGATTATTTCTGTGCATTTGATTTACACGTACATTAAATTAAAGTTGATTATGTCGATTAAGCATCATGAGGCGGAGGGCGGGGGTGGTTCTGGGAGATTTTTGCTGGGAGTTGGCAACTCTATTAGTTAGGTTGTTTAATATTTCTGCTAAGTACTCTTTAAAATACCAGAATAGGAAGGATGGTGCAGGTTTAAGTTTATTAGACTGATGAGTGTTGCTGAACTATAAAATATTTGAATTGAATAGAATAGAATAGAATAGAATTCAACTTTATTGTCATTGCACATGTCACAGGTACAGGGCAACGGAATGCAGTTTGCATCCATCCAGAAGTGCTTTAGCCATGATATAGATATATTACAATATATATTAGTAATAATATAGATATGTAAGTATATTACAGAAATGGGTCTATTATGGTATGTTATAATGTACACGGTATGAAGTATGTTATGAATATGCTATAACTATAAGTATGTACAGGCTATGGTGAGTACAAGCTATGAACAGGATATAAATATGAAAAACTATACAGAATATGAAATGAAAAACTATACAGAAATAAGAGATATACAGATATACAGAAATGGGAAATATGCAAGCAAACAGTTGTAGAATTAAATATTATCGTATTATACAGAATGATTATTTATACAGAATTATACAGTGGTGCATTTAAGATAAGTGAGATATGTGGATAATTTCTACAGAGGCTATATAAAGTGCAAGTGGTTGTGAGTGGTGGTTCAGTCCATGTTATTATTGTGTGTTTGAGGGTACAGTTGTCCATTGTGTGTGTGTGTAGGTGGTTGTGGGTGTGTGTATGTTCAGTCCATTAGTTTAACGTGGGTCAGATGTCAGGAGGTAGAGTTCAGGAGTCTGACAGCTGTGGGGAAGAAGCTGTTCCGGTGCCTGGTGGTCTTAGTCCGGAGGCTCCTGTAGCGCCTCCCAGAGGGCAGAAGAGTCCATGTGATGGGTGACTGGGGTCTTTGATGATTTTCCCAGCCCTTTTCAGACACCGCTTCCTATAGATGTCCTTTATGGCCGGAAGTGGTGCTCCGGCAATGCGCTGCGCAGTTTTTACAACCCTCTGCAACGCCTTCCGGTCCGAGGCAGAGCAGTTCCCGTACCAGACTGTTATACAGTTGGTCAGGATGCTCTTGATGGTGCAGCGATAGAAGTTCACCAGGATGTCTGAGGACAGGAGGTTCTTCCTCAGAGTCCTCAAGAAGAAGAGGCGCTGGTGAGCCTTCTTGACCAGCTTGGAGCAGTTGGTCGTCCAGGTGAGAGCCTCGGAGATGTGGACTCCCAGGAACTTGAAGCTGCTCACACGCTCCACAGCCGTCCCCTTAATGTAGATGGGTGGATGTGGGTCAGTATTCCTCCTGTAGTCCACAATGAGCTCCTTGGTCTTCTCGGTGTTAAGCAGCAGGTTGTTTGTGTCGCACCACTCAGCCAGACGATCCACCTCCTCCCTGTAGGCCTCATCGTTGTCACTGATGAGGCTAATCACCGTGGTGTCATCTGCAAACTTAATGATGGTGTTAGAACCATCGGCAGGTCTGCAGTCGTGGGTGAAGAGGGAGTAGAGGAAAGGGCTCATTTGGTATAACGGAATAGCTTTAGTGTCTTGTTTTTAAAACTTGAGTATGAACTTATACAAAATGCAGCAAGATATTTATTTAAAAAGCAGTTTTATTGATTACAAAAAACGCTATATCGGATTCATATCGGTATTGGCAGATATCCATATGATATCGGAATCGGTATTGGACATTAAAAAGTGGCATCGTGCCATCTCTAATACTAATATCGATAAAATGCATTATCAACTTTCTTGGCTTCCTGTACAGGCTAAAATATTCTATGGCTTACTTGTAGTTATAAAGAACGCAATTCTGTTAAACACACCACATTTATTTCTGCTCAGCTGCAGTATCCAGATAAAATACATAATGATATTACACGATTTTCAACAAACTGCAATTTAGTAAATCCTCGAGTTAAAAGTAACTTTTTGTAAAACTGTTATATTTAGAGCAACTTTCAAGTGGAATAAATTGCCTTATAAAATTAGAGAATTACCAACTATTCAAAACTTCAATGAACATTTAACAGCTGATTTACAGAACTTTTAGTTGTTGTAATATTGTAAGAGATGATTTGTTTTTGAGATTTGTGTAATGTGCCTCAATGTTATTGATATTATTATTATTAATATTATTGTTGTTGTTGTTGTTATTGTTATTATTGATTGCTTATATTTTAATTGTGAAACCTCACTGTGGATGTAAGAGCCATATTATGTGGATATCTTGAATCCACTTTATTGTATAATATTTTATGTGATTGTATTTGATGGAAGACGAGCAAAATCTGTTGTGGAAGCTAATGGGGTTCCTTTTGAATAAACAAATAAACAAACATAGGATTTATTATCACTGAATAATTATGTATAAATCTATACAAATTATAGAAATATGTATTAGAAAGAACAACTGTGTGTGTGTGTGTGTGTGCGCACAATCAGGAGGGATGGGCATGATTTTAGTGTTTAAACAGTCATGAATTATTTTTAACACCAGGTTGGATGTAATGTGTTAGAACTACCAGCAGGTGGGGATAAGAGACCTTTAAGGTGTTTGGTGCCACACTCCACCTTCAGGTTTAAAACTAGTGTTAATGGAGGGAGTTTGAAGGTTGAGTTTGTTCCACGACTGCATTTCACTCACTGCCTCTGTTTGTATCTCTGTCACTGCAGGACCAACATGGAGCGAGAAGTCAGCGCTCTCAGGAGGCCGACAAACCTCACAGAAGAAAGAGAGAGAAAACATACACCTGTGACGAGTGTGGGAAGGGTTTTATTTTTAAGGCATTCCTAAAACAGCATCAGGTCATCCACACTGGAGAGAGACCGTTCAGCTGTGACTATTGTGGAAAGTCTTTTTCCAGGAAGAGTTCCCTAAAAACACACCAACTCATCCACAGTGGAGTTAAAGCGTACAGCTGTGATCAGTGTGGCAGAGCTTTTACTCACAGTAGCAGCTTACAGAGTCATCTAGTTACCCACTCTGGAATTAAGGCATACAGCTGTGACATTTGTGGAAAAACTTTCAGCCAGAGAGGGTACCGAAATATACACCTACGCATTCACACCAGACGTGATGTGTACTGCTGTGAACAGTGTGGCAAATACTTTGCTACAGACGCAAAGTTACAACAACACATGTTTACCCACACTGAGGGACGACCTTATAAATGTGACCTGTGTGAGAAGACTTTTAAATCTCCACATCACCTGAGACAACACCAACAGATCCACACCGGAAATAGACTCTACAAGTGCAGTTACTGTGAGGTATGTATTTATATTGTTATCTTGTCATTTTAGCCTGACTGTTTGGAACAACTCTGCTCATTAAACTGTGTTAGCATGTTAGCAATTCTACTGCATGGAAAAGCAGCTCTGAGTGATTATTCAGATTTTCATGTCAGTTATGATTTTAGTATTACTGTAGTATTATGGTGGTAGTATTGTAGTTATTGCAGCCCAGTAAACTGAGTGTGTTAACTGAAACAGTAAAATGTAATTGGACGTCTGCAGAGATGCTCTTTATTTCAGGCGACGTTCAGGATAAAAGTGTTGAAGGACTGACTTACACTGTCTTTGTGTCTTTGTTTAGAAGCAGAGCGACACAGATGGATCCAGTTCTCAACCCTGTCATCACTGTGGTGGTGGGAAAGACTTTCGTTGTGACTTCTGTGGAAAAACTTTCAGTTGGAAAGCTAACCTAAAAACACATCAACGTAGACACACTGGAGACAAACTGAAATACTGCAAAGAATGTGGGAGAAGCTTCACCACATCACATCACTTAAAACAACATGAACTGATTCACAGTGGGGTTAAAAAGCACCTCTGTGATCAGTGTGGGTCATCCTTCACCTCTGCAGGTGAGCTTAAATCACACAAACGAGTCCACACAGGAGAGAAACCATACAAGTGCAGACACTGTGACAAAGGTTTCTCATGTTCAAGTAATTGTAACGATCATGAACGTACACACATGGAAGGAAACTACAGCTGTGACCAGTGTGACAAGAGCTTCAGGAATCTCAGTTCATACTCCAAACATAAACGATCCCACGTTACTAATAAACTGTTTCACTGTTACCAATGTGCCCAAACATTCACCTCATTGTCTGCTCTGTGCAAACATCAGCGTGATCACTCAGGGCTGAAATCACTCCCATCACTGGATCACAGTGAATCTGGAGAGACAGAAAGATCCTCTGGTTTCAGTGTCAGACTCAAAAAGCTTGAGATCAGGCTCCACAGAGTTCAGATAGAATCATTTAAACTTGTGTTGAACTGAACTGGTTGCTGGGCTGAACTTCTACATAATACAGATTTACATGGGATCTTATTTTCTGTCGTTTTACTGAGTCAGTTTTGTCCTTTTTTCTCTGTCCTGGTTTTGCTCGTCTGTAAATAATTGAAACTCAGTCAAATAGTTCATTGTTCTCCAGCAAAACGTTTTGGAAACTCATGTTTAACCTTTAAAACTCTGACATGTTTTAGCACACAAGGCTTCATCGGGGAGTTCACTCATGATTGGACCATGAGAATAAAGGTTTTTAGTTCTTTCAAAGAGAGTCTTGGAGGTGTTTGATGTTTTTCTTTTTTCTGAAACCACCTGAAAGAAAAACTATTTTTCTTGCTTTATGTAGTGTGGAAGTTTTTAATGTTTCTTTCATCTGTGATGTTCTGGAATGTGTTCACATGAAGATGGTACAAATAAACTGTCCTTTTAGCTTTAGCTCCTAATTTATTCATTATTTATGGATGTAGCACAGCAGCAGTTTCTTGATTAACACATGGAGGGCTCGGGATCTGATGGTAAATAATGTTTTGTGTCCTTGTACACATCATACAGCTCAGCTGTTCCACAGATGTCAGGTTTACACAGTGGGATGGTTTGTAAGAACGCAGCTCTCCTGTGGATAAATCCTTACTCTTAGCCTCAGGACCTCACACAGTCCCAGCAGGTTTGGTCAGAAGATTTATACCTTTTTCATTTCTATATGATTCTTCTTGCTTCTAAACAAAGATGATTATGATGATGATGAGTCATTTATGAAAAAAGAAGCAAAAAACAATATTGTTTTATGAGGATTTTTATGGCAGATTTTGTGCATCAACGTTTTTGTACATGAAAATGTTAAAAGGATGCAAAGGAGGAGGAGGGCACAAGAGCTCAGCACGTGATACTGACTGGAAGCAACACAGCTGCTGTTGACAAAGCAGCAGAGTCAGATATGAATGTGTATTGAATTCATCGTGTAAATATACCAGATTTATCCACATACGCTAGTTTTCACCCTTTTTTTTACTTTCAGTAAGTTTACTTTTAGTTTATTTTTACTTTCTGAAGACGCAGGAGAATCTGATTCATCATGATTGAGCATTTCATTAAAGTAATGTTTAAAAGACATTTCTCGTTTGATGTTCTTTCAGCTGCAGCCTCGCTGGTGTTTAACTGCCTGACAGTAAAGAAGATAAAAGATACGTGCAAACACAAACACATGAAAAGTATTTGCAGAAAAGCTTAAAGCTCTTGTTTGTCTGTTTTTTCGTTCCAGTCATTGCCACCATGGTGAAGATGTGAAGCTGCCTTTCTGCTACAGTATCTCCTTACATACATTTGCTCATATCGTGGGACTTCTTATAGGGTGTCTTTCTTTGACCATGTCTCACTGTGTTTTATTCTCGACGTTGCATTTGAGTCTTTCATGACTCTATTTTAATTTATATTAAAATGGATGGATGGCTAGACGGACCCCCTGAATTAATCATCTGAAATCTTTTTATTCCTTTATTCCACTGCTTTCACGCATTTCTGTGCATCCAAATTTATATATAGATATCGAAACACACATACACTCATATCTGTACAATTTGTTAATATCTTCATAGTCTCCAATAATGTTACACCCCAGTGCTTTCATTTGAACCCCAAGTGTCATTGTCTTTGAAAAAGCACAGAGTATAATGCAGATATTTTGCAAAAATAAATAATACAATAAATGTTAAAAGACTTTCAAAAAGGTACCCTGTTTTTCCCTTCATCGTATCGTACAAATAGAGATAACATAATTATCTGAGGAACAATTGTCAATAAGCAGAGAAGTTATTAAAATATTAATGCAAGACATGGAAGCAGGTGGTGTTGTTCCTAAATTAGGAACAATATTTTAAAATTACTTCACAATTCTTCTTGCACTTCATATTGTTACAAACTATCAGAATATAAAGAAAGTCAGAAAATGGACAACCTCAGCTTATAAAACTGCTATTTTTTTTTAACCACAAACCACTGGATCAATTTCAAGGGTTTTGCACTTGATTTTTATTTTATCATAAAACACTGCAGAGATGCAAAGAAATAATCATTATAACAGTGTGCAAATGCTCCATGTTTTATTGTGTCCAAGCTTTAGACGTCTCTGAAGCGACACTTTAAGAAACTCCTGCATAGCTGCACAGTCCACATTGCACAGTGACAGCACAAAGACCCACAAAGCTGGATTTGGATATTTAACATTCTTTCAGTAAAAATTAAACCCTGCATGAGTCCATGAATATCTGGCATTAATCATATGAAAGCCTCTGCTGTAGCACCCTGTCATCCATTCATCCAAGAGATGTAACCAAGACACTGCCTCTATTAGATAATTATTAGATAATCATTTTTGAAAAATAATCTGTAACATCAGATTAATTTCAGATTTTTAATGTCAGATTTTACACGGTCAGGTGTAGCCGAGTTTAACTCAGAAAATTAAACTTTAACTCAAAACGTATTTTAAATAAATTTCAAACGAGCCATCATGATAAAGGGAATGTGTGCAGTTTTGGTGCTCCGTAAGTTCTGTGCTGAACAGCATGGCTGACTCTTCGTATCTACTATTGCCTCCACAGTCTGAGTCCACACAGGTAATGAGCCATTATGACCAATTATGGAGTCCCCTGCCAGCTCACGCTTTTTTGAGGTTATGTCAAAAGGTTTCTTGGAAATAAACACGGACTATTTGTTTAGGCAGTCTGTGTCAATGGGCTCAGTCAGTGGTCACATTGTCTTATTACAATGAACACATGCAGTGTAGTTTATTTTGAGTTAATCCAGCCTTCTACCTGCAAAAAATCTTTAGTGCAGTATGTAATCTGCTTCTGAAAATAGCTCCCAGCAAGTAGAATTTCTTCTTTCAGCTCTAATCTGTGAAAAAAAGACAAAAGAAAACTTGGTTGGTCTGTTCATTGTCACCGCTCTGATGTCAGGTGTACATGATTGGAGGATTTGGGGTTGGGTTCTCTGCTCATTCATCACTGCAGATTTTAGTTAGATTTGTTTGTCCCTGGGAACTGTGGGACCTTAAATTACATTTTGGATGTAAACAAAAAGAAGAGCGTGAAGGGGTGTGAAGAAAAACAGATTTTAAACTTTGTTTTTTTACCTGGACTCTGGTGCCATCCTGTGGCTGCTATGAAACAAAAATGAAGTAATGAAAATAAAAAATGTTCTCAGTTTTCCTCGTTTGCCAAACTTCTCTCTAAAAACCAAGTCTGTTCCCTGTGTTTTTATTACAGTCTCTACAGTGTGAGATAATAAAAGGAGGATGTTGAAGGTAGCACCGCTCCACCTGCACTATACACACTATACAATTTTTTCATAACAGATGAGTTTTGGTTTTTTTGGCTTTTTTGGGGGGGGTGTAAGGAAGAGGACTCCCTTACTGCATTTATTTATATTATATTATCTGTATAGCACCTTAGAGCACACCTTTCACTTTATTAAAAGCACTTTATCAAGCACTTTATTTAGCATTGCACTTTAAGCATGGATTTGCACACACAAGAAGTTTAAATATTTATTGACTATTTATTGGGAATTTTAAAATCAGTTGGTAGCCTTATTTCAGATCTGGCACAGCTGCTCCTCATCAAGGAATGTGGTGGTTGTCTGTCAGGAGAGAAGAATGGTGATTGAGATTGTGATTAAGGTTTACCAGTAAGGAAAACTAATGCAAATGTGTGTGTGAAATCTAGGGATAAAAGTGGTGCAAATAAGTGTTTGTAAGATAATGATTACTCACCCTTCTTGCCTGTGTCCTCTTCAAGGTGTTTGGGCAAATGTTTCCCCGGGGGTCCAGACACCATTTAAAGGTTCCGGGAGAGACCATTGGTAAAGAGAGTGTGGTGAATCTTGTTGTGCTTGGGTTTCTGGGTTTTTATAATATTGGGTTTGGTGTAACAGTAAAGTGTGAAATATTTATTAATATGTAAATGTGAAAATGTATTTATTTATTCTAATTGATATATTGTATACTGTGGTGGAAGGTTGGGATTTAAGAATTTACCTGAGAGTGGAATAATGGTTTAGTCTGTGACAGCTGAACATATTTAAGGCTGCCAGTTGTCATTAGAGGGTGGATTTTTGTGCTGTGAAGAAGCTTGACAAGTTGTTGTAAGGAGAGCTGTATAGCAAATAAATACTTTGTTCCACTACACTTGCTTTGGTCCATCTCACTGTGTTTCCAGCCGCTAAGGGCCGCCTTGTTACAAGTGGTGTCAGAAGTGTGTCACTCATGCCACAGTGAGAAGATGATGACAAGAGGTGGAAGAAAGCCAGGCCAAGAGGAGCAGCCTGATGAAGGAGTTGGAGCTTCATCTGAGCTAGAGGCCATGGCAGCAACAAGCCCTGAGGACAAATTGGAGGAGTTGACAGGGTTGGTGAAATCTCTTATGCGGTCTCAAGCAGCCAGAGACCAAAAGTGGGAGAAGGATTTGTCACGTCAGGAGCAAAGGTGGAAAGGCATGCAGCATCAATTTCAGCAAATCCAGCTACAAGTTAACGCTGTAATTGATAAGCCTGATCCACCAGAGGCGCCAGCGCCCCCTACAACATCTGAAGAACAAGAACTTGGATTCAATGGTGAAGACATTCCAGTGGCCAGTGGGTCCAGGTCTTTAATTGAACCAAAACATTTTCCTCTGTCAACAGAAGATGACATTGAACATTTTCTGACTATGTTTGAAAGAATGGCAAACGTGTGTCGATGGCCCAGAGATGAGTGGGCTATTCGTCTGGTTCCCCTGTTGACAGGTAAAGCCCGCACAGCCTACATTCTTATGGATTTAACAGACTCTGAGAATTATGATAAGGTGAAAGAGGCAATTCTGGCAAAATATGAGATCACTGCTGACACCTACAGACGCCGCTTCAGATCTCTGAAAGTTGAACCAGGTGAGACGCCACGTGAACTTTATGTAAGATTGAAAGACCTGTTTTCAAGATGGATTAAACCTGAAAAATCAACTGTAGAAGAAATATCTGAGCAGATAATTCTGGAGCAGTTTTTGAGAATGGTTAACCCAGAGCTGGAGATCTGGATACGTGAGCATGACCCGAAGACTGCAAAGGAAGCAGCTAGCCTCGCAGAGGTTTTCACTTCAGCCAGAAAAGGAAGCAAGAGCACCTACTTCAGCCGCGAGCCCCACTACGCCCAACCACGTAAGTCCATTGGGGGTGAACAGGGTTCTGGTCAAGTTCAGGCTAGAAATCTTTCTAGTTCTAGGCAGCTCCCTTCTCATAGACCTCACAATGTGAAGAAATCCTTTAATTCTTCAGTTCAGGATATTAAATGTTATCACTGTCATAACTTTGGCCATACACAACAATTTTGCCCTGTCCTTAAGTCAAAACCATCTCTTTTGTGTGCAGTTCCAAGACCAGCCACAGAGCTGGTAGGAAAGGCAGCTTGTACTGTCCCTGTTTTAATTAATGGGCGTAAAGAGGAAGCTTTGCTTGACTCTGGGTGCTTCCAAACTCTTGTACATTCTAGCATAATTTCAGGAGAAAAGCTAAGTGGGGTTGGGGCTACAATAAGTTGTGTGCATGGAGACGAACACAGGTACCCCACTGCTGAGGTTTACCTAACAGTGGGAGGTCAAACCTACTTGTTAGTGGTAGCTGTGGTTCCCAGTTTGCCATATTCAGTGATACTTGGTAATGACATCCCCACTCTTTTTGATCTAATACATCAGTCAGATTATGACCCTGAAGTGAGTGCTGAGAAAGACATTCAAGGCTTAGGTGATGAATCTGGAAGCTCACTTCCTCTAGATATGACAGGTGAACCATTTAAACCCTGTCATGTAGTCACAAGAGCACAAAGTGCAAAGGAAATGATGCAAGAACTACCCTTTTTTGAGGAGTCTCTTGAAACGGAGCCAGGGAAGATTAGGAAGTCTAGGGCTCAGAAAAGAAGAGAAAAGTTCAAAGGCTCAGGGGAAAAAGGTACAGCATTGTTCCCTAAGCCAAATAACCAACTTGAGTTTGATGTTCCCTCAGATTTAGGTGCACTCCAAAGAAGCGACCCTACTCTAAAACCCTGGTTTGAGAAGGTAACAGAGGTAGAGGGGGCTAGTCGAGGTCAGGTAAGCTGTCTTGCAGACACTGTTTACTTGATTAAAGGAGGCATCTTGTACCAGAGAAAGGGGAAGTGCGAAGCTGTAGCACTCCCACAACAGTTCAGAAACAAAGTTATGGATTTGGGTCATTCAATTCCATGGGCAGGTCATATGGCTTTTCACAAAACACTGAATAGGATCAGCAGCCGTTTTGTTTGGCCAGGGATGTATGTCCAGGTTTCTGAGTTTTGCCGTTCCTGTGAAAAATGTCAGTTGATCTCAGGCAAAGGAGTAGCGCGAGCCCAGTTGCAACCACTGCCAATTATTGAAACACCATTTGAGAGGCTAGGCATGGATATTGTGGGCCCTTTAGAGAGGAGCTCCACAGGTCATCGCTACATATTAGTCATATGTGACTATGCAACACGGTTTCCTGAGGCCTTCCCACTCAGATCAATTAAAGCTCATCACATTGCTAATTGTCTTCTGCAGCTTTTCTCTAGGGTAGGCATACCAAGAGAAATTCTGACGGATTGTGGAACGAACTTTCTATCCAAGTTGTAGCAGGTTTATAAGCTTTTAGGGATAAAGGGACTTAAGACCACCCCATATCACCCCCAAACGGACGGGCTAGTGGAGAGATACAACCAGACTCTCAAAAGTATGCTGCGCAAGTTTGTCTCCGACACAGGTGCTGACTGGGATCAATGGCTGCCATACCTTCTGTTTGCCTACCGGGAGGTCCCGCAGGTTTCCACTGGCTTCTCGCCTTTTGAACTTTTATACGGTCGCCAAGTGAGAGGCCCCCTGGATCTGCTTAAGGACTGCTGGGAGGAATCCAAAGCAGAGGGCGAAAACATCGCAGCCTACGTCATCACCATGAGAGAAAGGTTGGAGAAAATGGCATCATTGATGCAAGACAACATGAAAGCTGCACAAAAACATCAAAAGACTTGGTATGATCAGAAGGCCAGGGATAGGGTCTTCCTTCCAGGTCAGAAAGTACTGTTATTGCTTCCTACCAGCGATAACAAGTTGCTGACAAAATGGCATGGACCATACGAGATCGTCAGACAAGTGAGTAAAGTCACTTATGAGCTGAATATGCCAGAAAGAGTTAAAAAATATCAGACATTTCACGTGAACTTGTTGAAGGAATTCCACAGCCGACAAGAGCCGGTCTATCAGTTACTGGTGCGTTCAGTTAAGGATGAGGAGGTGACTGAGAAGTTCTTTCCAACTAACATTCAAGTTTGTGGTTCAGTTGACCTTTCTCATTTGTCTCCTACTGAGCAGGCTGATATAAAACCACTCATGGACCCACAGCTCTTTCGAGAAACACCAGGCTTCACATCACTGGTTCAGCACAAGATACGGGTGAAGGAGGATGCACCCGTTCGACAAAAGAGGTACAGAATTCCAGAACGGTTGATGCCAGTGCTGCAGAAAGAAATAAAATTGATGTTGGACCTGGGAATCATTGAGGTGTCAAGTAGTGAGTGGTGCAGCCCGATTGTTTTGGTACCAAAGAAAGATGACACCCTGAGATTCTGTATTGATTTCAGATATTTGAATGCAGTATCCAAGTTTGATCCCTACCCAATGCCCAGGGTGGATGACCTGCTGGAGAGAGTTGGATCAGCAAGGTACATTACAACACTCGATCTGTGTAAAGGATACTGGCAAGTGGCTTTGGCACCAGAAGTGAAAGAGCTGACAGCCTTCAAAACTCCTTTTGGTATGTACCAATTTAAAGTCATGCCATTTGGGCTTCAAGGTGCACCAGCGACATTCCAACGATTAATGGACCATGTACTGAGAGATGTGTCAGCATTCTCTGCAGCATATCTGGATGACGTGGTGGTGTACAGCCAGTCCTGGGAAGAGCATGTCATTCACCTACAGAAGGTGCTACACTCCATCAGAATGGCTGGACTGACTATCAATCCCAAGAAGTGCTCCATAGCCAAGAGAGAAGTGGAGTACTTGGGCTTCGTGGTTGGCTCTGGGAAGATAAAGCCGCAGGTTGGAAAGATTGAAGCAATTCAGTCCTTCCCAGTTCCGACAACAAAAAGGAAGGTGAGAGGTTTTCTGGGTCTAGTAGGTTGGTACAGGAAATTCATACCTTCTTTTGCAGAGCGATCCACTGTACTGAATGACCTCACAAAAGGCTCAGCCCCCAACAAAGTGCGTTGGACAGGAGACTGTAAGCAAGCATTCAGAGACCTCAAGGAAGCAGTTTGCACACATCCAGTTCTACACAGTCCAGACTTCAACAAGCCATTCATCTTGCAAACTGATGCTTCAGGAGTTGGCCTTGGAGCTGTCCTTCAGCAAGAGGTGGATGGTGAAAGAAGGCCTGTGGTGTTTCTGAGTCGGAAACTACTCGACAGGGAGACAAGGTATTCGACGGTGGAGAAAGAGTGCTTGGCCATGAAATGGGCTATTGAGGCCTTGAGGTATTATCTTCTGGGACGTCACTTCACTCTGGAGACTGATCATCGTGCCCTCCAGTGGTTGAACCGCATGAGGGATGCGAATGCCCGCATTGCAGGATGGTACCTGTCTCTGCAGCCTTATGACTTTACGGTCCAGTATAGGCCGGGGAAGTCAAATGTGGTTGCTGACTGTTTATCTAGGATGACAGAGGACTGAAGCACTTCGTGCTTAAAGACAGGGAGGAGGAAATGTAAGGAAGAGGACTCCCTTACTGCATTTATTTATATTATATTATCTGTATAGCACCTTAGAGCACACCTTTCACTTTATTAAAAGCACTTTATCAAGCACTTTATTTAGCATTGCACTTTAAGCATGGATTTGCACACACAAGAAGTTTAAATATTTATTGACTATTTATTGGGAATTTTAAAATCAGTTGGTAGCCTTATTTCAGATCTGGCACAGCTGCTCCTCATCAAGGAATGTGGTGGTTGTCTGTCAGGAGAGAAGAATGGTGATTGAGATTGTGATTAAGGTTTACCAGTAAGGAAAACTAATGCAAATGTGTGTGTGAAATCTAGGGATAAAAGTGGTGCAAATAAGTGTTTGTAAGATAATGATTACTCACCCTTCTTGCCTGTGTCCTCTTCAAGGTGTTTGGGCAAATGTTTCCCCGGGGGTCCAGACACCATTTAAAGGTTCCGGGAGAGACCATTGGTAAAGAGAGTGTGGTGAATCTTGTTGTGCTTGGGTTTCTGGGTTTTTATAATATTGGGTTTGGTGTAACAGTAAAGTGTGAAATATTTATTAATATGTAAATGTGAAAATGTATTTATTTATTCTAATTGATATATTGTATACTGTGGTGGAAGGTTGGGATTTAAGAATTTACCTGAGAGTGGAATAATGGTTTAGTCTGTGACAGCTGAACATATTTAAGGCTGCCAGTTGTCATTAGAGGGTGGATTTTTGTGCTGTGAAGAAGCTTGACAAGTTGTTGTAAGGAGAGCTGTATAGCAAATAAATACTTTGTTCCACTACACTTGCTTTGGTCCATCTCACTGTGTTTCCAGCCGCTAAGGGCCGCCTTGTTACAGGGGGTTTTTTGGGGGGGGAGGGGTTTATTCCCACCTATGCTTGTATTTTCTATATTAAAAAACAACAGGAGTTATGCAGGTTTACTATGATCAAAACTTCAGACTCACAGTGAAACATCATGCTGTGTAACACTATACACCAGTGTAAAGTTCAGGAAAGTTTCTTCATGGTTCAGAGGCTGCTCGGCAGAGGATGATTTAAAGATGTGTGTGAAATGGGCTGTTATGATTGGTCAGAAAATGTGATGACGGTTGCCTTTTTATAAAGAGTAGCCTTTCCTTTTTGCCAGCGGTCGTGGCCGCTAAAGAGCGTTTCCCTGAGCCTTAAAACTGCAAAGACGGCATGGCGCTGTCACGCTGATGGCCCGGGAGATACCGTTGGTGAGTCGGAAACTATTGCCTGGATGCCGAAACTCCCAGTAGCCAGGAGAATGCCAGGAGGGGTTTGTTCATATGAAATAGAAAAAAAAATGCAAAGCATGAAACCATGTTAAAAACACAACAGCCTTTATAAATGCAGTTTGGACCACTTTGCAGTGTTTTATTTGTAAAATATGTTTGGAATCATGTATGATTTTCGTTCCACTTCTCACGTGTACGCCACTTTGTGTTGGTCTTTCACGTGGAATTCCAATAAAATTGATTCATATTTGTGGCTGTAATGTGACAAAACGTGGGAAAGTTCAAGGGGGCCGAATACTTTTGCAAACCACTGTAAAACAGAAAAAAATACAAAGCATTAAAAGATGTTAAAAATACAACAGCCTTTATAAATGTAGTTTGGACCCGGAAGCAAGTTTCATCAGGTCATCACTTAAAGACTGGATATCCCACCTGCTGTGGAGTTTTAATGCAGTACAGTTGTTATTATTAAACCCCTGTCACATTCTGACCGTTAAAATGAATAACATTCATATATGAAATGAAATTGTTTCAAGTAAACTGTATATGGTGTTAAATAGGCTTAAACTACTGTACTTTAATGTCGGCAATAAGGGCGGTACTTCAAGAGCCATATATTTTATGAGGTGGTACTCATTGTGATATATAGAGGACAGCAGGAGCAGAACAGACACACAGCAACAACCAACAACAACCCTGCAAGTGGACCTATTTTGGGGGGACTTGTGTATCATGTAAAGCACTGTGCAATGCTCTATGTGACAAATATTAAAAAATAAATTTCATTAGTATAGATGAAATATTTTGTTCTCTACGAATGCCCAGCAGCCCTGAAACCCTCTGAACTCTAATGTTCACAATCCAATAAATCGATAGACTTTGAGGAGCATGAATTAGACTGGATAAGAATTTTTATGGAACTTCTTTTATCCTGGACGTGGAAGAACCCTTGACCCCAAGAAAGCTCATGCCATCCCCCTGTACCCAGCTCCACTTGTTTGTGAAACAAAGCTGTGTCCCATTGGTTCTCCTGTTTGGTCTGCATTAGTAATTTGGACATCCTCAACAAAACGAATAGTAAGTATGGAAAATTCAAGTCCATGTCAAGTTCTTGTTAACAGGAAGAGAAAAAGTGTCTCATCAGTTTGATACCTGCTACGTGAAGGTGTTAGAGAAGATTTGCATCAATAAGATTTATTTTTCTGGTCTATTGTGGTTACTTGTGAGTTTAGACTATTCAGACATCTATGAGGGCTGTGATAAGAGAAGGAGAAGGTTTTAGAGATGTTAAAAGTTTGCCTATACTTTCACAATTTAAAACACTCTAAACACAGTTACTCCTGCTACACAACCTGCTGCCTTCTGGTGGTGTCTAATAATCTTAGGCCCCCTCCTCGATTCAGAGATGGTCTTTCCCTTTTCACGTAAATGGCCTCCTTGACTCCGCCCTCAAACCAGCGTTCCTCCCTGTCCAGGATGTGCACATCCTCATCATTGAAAGAGTGTCCACTGGCCTGTAGGTGTGAATAGACTGCAGAGTCCTGGCCTGACGAGGTAGCTGTTCTGTGTTGTGCCATCCTCTTCGCCAGAGGTTGTTTGGTTTCCCCGATGTATAAATCCTGGCAATCCTCCTGGCACTTAACAGCGTACACTATGTTACTCTGTTTGTGTCGGGGGACCCGATCCTTAGGGTGGACCAATTTTTGGTGCAGCATGTTTTGGGGTTTAAAAGCCACAGAGACCCGGTGTTTAGAAAAAATGCGTCTCAACTGCTCCAATACTCCTGACACATATGGGATCACTACAGGTTTTCGCTTGGGCAGCGGTTGTCCTTCTCTCCTGGATCAGCTGGAGCTTTCTTTAGGTGCCTTTCCCGCTTTGACAAAAGTCCAGCTGGGATAACCACATTTACTCAGGGCGTTCTTGATGTGCTGTTCATCTGCCTCCCTGGCCGCTGTGTCAGTAGGGATGGGGTTCGCTCTGTATTGTAGCGTCCTGATGACACCCAGTTTGTGCTCCAGTGGATGATGAGAGTCAAACCTTAGATACTGATCCGTATGTGTAGGTTTACGGTACACGTCAGCTTTTAGATGTACAGCCATTACTGATGGAAATCTCACAGTCTAAGAAGGCTAACCTGCCACTTTTCATGTCCTCCCTGCTGAATTTGATGTGTCTCCTTATCTTTCCTCATGTGGTGCATTTTCCATTGTTATACCTCTCTGACCTGTCTTCCCCATGTGATGTTGTATGTATGATGTATGTATGGTTGGAGGGTAAGATGGCGCCACCCTTGCGTGCAATAGGTCGGCAGCCTTAACATGAAATTTCCCCTTGTGGGACTAATAAAGGTATATCAATCAGTCAATCAATCAACTAGGGAAGCAGATGCCATTTCGGTTGCCAAAGCAATATGTAAGAATATCATCCCAGAACACGGGATTCCGGAGACTATTTATAGTGATGATGGTCCACACTTTGTAAATGAAGTGATTGGATTAATGGCACAGCATCTAGGGATAACACTAAAACATCATTGTTCATATCACCCACAAAGTGCAGGGTTGGTAGAGAGAACTAACAGCACAGTAAAGCTAAGACTTAGGAAGTCAATGGAAGAGACAGGCAGGACATGGTTAGACTGTATAGAACTAGTTAAGATGTACATGAGGATTACTCCAACAGAGAACGGTCTGACTCTTTGAGATTATATATGGTAGAGCATTTAGAGTTTTAGTCTTCTGTAGTGATGATAGAAAAGCAGAAGAGAGAGCACATTAGCAGATTGGATGCTCAAAATGTTTAAAAGTAAAGAAGTCATGAGAACAAATGATCTGCCAGATGATTCTGTTTCTCCGCAGGAGCAGAGTCTAAAGTCTGGAGATTGGATGTTGATAAGGCCATGGAGAGGAAGTGCTCCGTTCTTACTGCAGGTTTTCATAGAAAGTATAGAGAATAACACCCTCCCTCCTACTCTTACTCAGGGTCTCATAACACTTATTCCAAAGCCAAACAAAGACTTACTTCTTATTGATAATTGGAGACCCATCTGTCTGCTCAATAATGACTATGAGATTATGGCTTTAATACTTGCTAACAGAATTAAAGAGTTCTTGGATACAATTATCAATGAGACACAATCAGGCTTAATGAGAAATAGACACATTTCTAATAACATTAGACTGGTTTTGGATCTACTTGATTACTCTGATTTGGTATCTGACAATAGCTTCATTCTCTTCCTTCCTTTAAAAGGCCTTTGCAAGGGTGTAGATTTGGTTGTGGCATTGGTGGGGACGGATGATTCAACCATCGACCCCTGCCCCGTTTCTTATTTTTTCCTTTTTGTTTTTGCTTCTTGATAAAAAAAGGAGAAATATACTTGCCTACATATGCTATTCTACATGCTTTTAAACCGTTTAAAATTACAATTCATAGTTTTATATGTGAATTATATAATGTTAAATTACTATTAAACAAATGACTGACTAAGTATTTCAGGCTTTAGTTTACTTCAGCCATAATCCATATAAATCAGGTATCATACAAAAGTAAAAATAGCTTCAAATACAGTCATGACAATAAAAGAATATGACTTTAAGGACTTAACAACATTACTTCAGTTATAGTACACCAACATCTCTGACACATTAGCACTAAGGGAACACTGAATGATCTGGTGGGTTTTGTCCATAAAACTACTCATCTAAGAATACCACAAAGTAAAAGATCTCTCAGCAACATTATGCAACATTTTAGGCACTACTGCCCTCTATCAGATAAGGGGCTGGGATGTTTTATTCTAAACATGAACTACTGTTACAGCAACAGACATGGACTACATGCCCCACACAACAAACACATGCCTGCTCCTAGGGATGCACCGATACCGATACCGGTATCGGCCTCGATACCACATTTTCTAAAGTACTCGTACTCGTTAAAAGTCTCCTGATACCGAGGACTGATACCACGGTCTGAGACCTGTCTATGTTTGAGCGGCATGTAAGGGGTTAATCACAGGCGCCGAGTGCCCGCCCCCAGGCCCCGAGTGCCTGCCCCCAGGCCCCGGCTGCAGCTCAGAGCGGGGAGAAAGCGAGGCGAGACATATCAGCTGTGTGGAACTATTTCAAAGTGAACGAAGACGCGAAAACAAAGGCGGCCTGCAAATTGTGCTCAGCGAAATTGTCCAGAGGAGGCTCTAAAGGTTGCGCATTTAACACAAGCAATTTAATCAAGCACCTAAAATCCCAACACGACAACGAGTACAAAGAGTTTACCCACGCTTATTAGCACAGAGGAGCATAGCTGATGCTATAGCAGTGGGACGGAAAATAGTTGGGCATTTTAAACATTCCGCCTTAGCCTACTCCCGCCTCGAGGACATTCAGGGACAGCTCAACCAGCCAATAAAGAGACTGCAGCAGGACGTACAGACTCGCTGGAGCAGCACGTATTACATGCTCCAGTCCCTCATTGAGCAAAAGCGAGTGTTGGGCGTGTATGTGTCCGAGCACAAACTCCCTGACTATCTCACCGCTCACCAATGGGCTCTTATGGAGACGACTGTTGCCATCCTCGCCCCCTTTGAGAAACTAACCAAAAAAAGTGAGCAGCTACGACGCACTAGCCTCTGATGTCATCCCAGCTGTGACTGTGCTAGTGAGACTTCTAAACAGAGAAACAGACGAACAAATTTAAAATTAAATTTTGTTTTTTTATAATTATTTATTCTGTAATATGTTGCATACAACATGCTTTTCATTTTAAATAAATGTTCTTAATTCCAAACTAGTCCCTTGTTTGTTTGTTTTTTGTTAAATTATAGGACTAAAGCTGTTACCTGCAAATTTAAATCATGTTTTTATTAAGTACTCGGTATCGGTGAGTACTGAAATGCAAGTACTCGTACTCGTACTCGTTTCCAAAAAAGTGGTATCCGTGCATCCCTACCTGCTCCTCTCGTTAGCTGAAATGAACTGCTGGCATATTTGTTTTACATCTATACTGTCCAGTCTCTCCTGGTGGACATGGCATCACATTATTCATGGTTACATACAATTTTAGACTGATGTGGACCAAGCCTAGCTCCTACTTGCCAACCTTGAGACCTCAGAATTAGGGAGAAAGGCCGGGGGTGTCCAAATTCAGAGGCTGCGTCCACCTGAGAACCCGGCCTTTGTGGTCTAAGTGGGCCGGGTCCTCCGAAAGCCGGCTAGACCGGAAATGAGTGACTGTGAAATTGGACGGTCTAGCCTTCAGAATTACGTCACCTGCCGTCTGCTCCTTGCTGTCTAAAATATAACCGGACGCTGGCGTAGATGGTCGAATAAACTGCTGTTTTCACACAGCAGTTTATTCAGCTGTGTGAGAACCCTGGAGGAATCCTCCCGAGGGATTAATAAAGTTTTATTTAATTTAATTTAATCTAATAACTTTAATCTCAGCCAAAACCATTTACTCACCAACAAATAAAACACAACTAAAGCACTGAAAAAGGTCAAACAATAACACGTTTAAGTTATTTGACGTTTACACAGCTACATTCTCGCCTGAAAATGTGTTAAAAGTTTATTTTGCGACCCAGAAAGAATAATAAGAGTAATATCAAAACTAAGTAGCTGCACTAATCGTAGCCATTGTTGGAAACTGGAATTGGCTGTGCCAGTCTGGGATATGGTTTTTAGTTTTGTTGTCCGGGTGGAAAATCGGGAGAAATCGGGGGGAGAATGGTCGCCCCGGGAGATTTTCGGGAGGGGCACTGAAATTCGGGATTCCCCGGAAAAATCGTGAGTTTTGGCATGTATGTCCCAGCATAGCCTGTAACGTTATTGTGACGGACACATTATATGAGTGAACTTGACTTTAAGTGACTTACAGGTTTCTTTGAAAAACAATTTCTTATATCCAGGTTCTTCCTTTTTGCTGCCATCCTCCTCTGAGCCTCGCAGCGCAGGTTTGCCGCTGCTGAAACTAAACCGAGCTCCCTGAAAGGCTCAGCCAATCACATTGGCAATATTTGTCACATGACGTAGGACTCCAGTAGAGAACGTAATTTAACTCTTTCTGCTCCGCTCACTGAATGAGACGCTGACAGATCGTTTTTTACTTACTATCGGGTTTGTTTTTCTTTACTCGAAGAGATCAAATTATTGGTGGGGACAATTCAATAATTGCTGGATATTGGTGGGGACACGTCCCTTCCGTCCATGCCAAATCTACGCCCTTGCTTTTGACATAACCTCAAAAAAGCGTGAGCTGGCAGGGGACTCCATAATTGGTCATAATGGCTCATTACCTGTGTGGACTCAGACTGTGGAGGCAATAGTAGATACAAAGAGTCAGCCATGCTGTTCAGCACAGAACTTACGGAGCATCAAAACTGCACACATTCCCTATATCATGATGGCTCGTTTGAAATTTATTTAAAATACGTTTTGAGTTAAAGTTTAATTTTCTGAGTTAAACTTGGCTACACCTGACCGTGTAAAATCTGACATTAAAAATCTGAAATTACTCAGATGTTAAAGATTATTTTTCAAAAATAATTATCTAATAGAGGCAGTATCTTTTAGCTTGGTTACATCTCTTGGATGAATGGATGACAGGGTGCACAGCAGAGGCTTTCATATGATTAATGCCAGATATTCATGAACTCATGCAGGGTTTAATTTTTACTGAAAGAATGTTAAATATCCAAATCCAGCTGTGTGGGTCTTTGTGCTGTCACTGTGCAATGTGGACTGTGCACCCCTGTTGAGAGATTTTGAGTTTTGTGTTATGTTTATTTGTAGCTTCATTTAAAGGAAGAAGAGCTTGTGAATTGAACAATTGCAGGAAAAGGGAGTCAGAGATTGTGTGCAGAAAAAATGTGCTGTGACATACCAAGCTACCCCCTGTTTCAGCAGACAAGATAACGGTCTCTCCTTTTAAGGAGATGGTATTTGAGTTCTGTACATGCCACACCTATTGCTGTGAAAGCTTGTTTGAGTATAAATAAAGAACGTACTGGGAGCCCCGGCGCGATTCCCTCTGTAACGGGGCATCGTCCATGTGCATGTAAAAGATATCTGAGTCTGAGTTTCTTTGCCTTCTAACAATTTTCTCCTCACAACCCCGCAGCTATGCAGGAGTTTCTTAAAGTGTCGCTTCAGAGACGTCTAAAGCTTGGACACAGTATAACGTGGAGCATTTGCACACTGTTATAATGATTATTTCTTTGCATCTCTGCAGTGTTTTATGATTAAATAAAAATCAAGTGCAAAACCCTTGAAATTGATCCAGTAGTTTGTGGTTAAAAAATAGCAGTTTTATAAGCTGAGGTTGTCCATTTTCTGACTTTCTTTATATTCTGATAGTTTGTAACAATATGAAGTGCAAGAAGAATTGTGAAGTAATTTTAAAATATTGTTCCTAATTTAGGAACAACACCACCTGCTTCCATGTCTTGCATTAATATTTTAATAACTTCTCTGCTTATTGACAATTGTTCCTCAGATAATTATGTTATCTCTGTTTGTACGATACGATGAAGGGAAAAACAGGGTACCTTTTTGAAAGTCTTTTAACATTTATTGTATTATTTATTTTTGCAAAATATCTGAATTATACTCTGTGCTTTTTCAAAGACAATGACACTTGGGGTTCAAATGAAAGCACTGGGGTGTAACATTATTGGAGACTATGAAGATATTAACAAATTGTACAGATATGAGTGTATGTGTGTTTCGATATCTATATATAAATTTGGATGCACAGAAATGCGTGAAAGCAGTGGAATAAAGGAATAAAAAGATTTCAGATGATAAATTCAGGGGGTCCGTCTAGCCATCCATCCATTTTAATATAAATTAAAATAGAGTCATGAAAGACTCAAATGCGACGTCAAGAATAAAACACAGTGAGACATGGTCAAAGAAAGACACTCTATAAGAAGTCCCACGATATGAGCAAATGTATGTAAGGAGATACTGTAGCAGAAAGGCAGCTTCACATCTTCGCCATGGTGGCGATGACTGGAACGAAAAAAACGACAAACAAGAGCTTTAAGCTTTTCTGCAAATACTTTTCATGTGTTTGTGTTTGCACGTATCTTTTATCTTCTTTACTGTCAGACCGTTAAACACCAGCGAGGCTGCAGCTGAAAGAATATCAAACGAGAAATGTCTTTTAAACATTACTTTAATGAAATGCTCAATCATGATGAATCAGATTCTCCTGCGTCTTCAGAAAGTAAAAATAAACTAAAAGTAAACTTACTGAAAGTAAAAAAAAGGGTGAAAACTAGCGTATGTGGATAAATCTGGTATATTTACACGATGAATTCAATACACATTCATATCTGACTCTGCTGCTTTGTCAACAGCAGCTGTGTTGCTTCCAGTCAGTATCACGTGCTGAGCTCTTGTGCCCTCCTCCTCCTCCTTTGCATCCTTTTAACATTTTCATGTACAAAAACGTTGATGCACAAAATCTGCCATAAAAATCCTCATAAAACAATATTGTTTTTTGCTTCTTTTTTCATAAATGACTCATCATCATCATAATCATCTTTGTTTAGAAGCAAGAAGAATCATATAGAAATGAAAAAGGTATAAATCTTCTGACCAAACCTGCTGGGACTGTGTGAGGTCCTGAGGCTAAGAGTAAGGATTTATCCACAGGAGAGCTGCGTTCTTACAAACCATCCCACTGTGTAAACCTGACATCTGTGGAACAGCTGAGCTGTATGATGTGTACAAGGACACAAAACATTATTTACCATCAGATCCCGAGCCCTCCATGTGTTAATCAAGAAACTGCTGCTGTGCTACATCCATAAATAATGAATAAATTAGGAGCTAAAGCTAAAAGGACAGTTTATTTGTACCATCTTCATGTGAACACATTCCAGAACATCACAGATGAAAGAAACATTAAAAACTTCCACACTACATAAAGCAAGAAAAATAGTTTTTCTTTCAGGTGGTTTCAGAAAAAAGAAAAACATCAAACACCTCCAAGACTCTCTTTGAAAGAACTAAAAACCTTTATTCTCATGGTCCAATCATGAGTGAACTCCCCGATGAAGCCTTGTGTGCTAAAACATGTCAGAGTTTTAAAGGTTCAACATGAGTTTCCAAAACGTTTTGCTGGAGAACAATGAGCTATTTGACTGAGTTTCAATTATTTACAGACGAGCAAAACCAGGACAGAGAAAAAAGGACAAAACTGACTCAGTAAAACGACAGAAAATAAGATCCCATGTAAATCTGTATTATGTAGAAGTTCAGCCCAGCAACTAGTTCAGTTCAACACAAGTTTAAATGATTCTATCTGAACTCTGTGGAGCCTGATCTCAAGCTTTTTGAGTCTGACACTGAAACCAGAGGATCTTTCTGTGTCTTCAGATTCACTGTGTTCCAGTGATGGGAGTGATTTCAGCCCTGAGTGATCACGCTGATGTTTGCACAGAGCAGACAATGAGGTGAATGTTTGGGCACATTGGTAACAGTGAAACAGTTTATTAGTAACGTGGGATCGTTTGTGTTCGGAGTATGAACTGAGATTCCTGAAGCTCTTGTCACACTGGTCACAGCTGTAGTTTCCTTCCATGTGTGTACGTTCATGCTTGTCACGATTACCTGATCGTGAGAAACTTTTGTCACAGTGTCTGCACTTGTATGGTTTCTCTCCTGTGTGGACTCGTTTGTGTGTTTTAAGCTGACCTGCAGTGGTGAAGGATGACCCACACTGATCACAGAGGTGCTTTTTAACCCCACTGTGAATCAGTTCATGTTGTTTTAACTCAGTTGATGTGGGGAAGCTTCTCCCACATTCTTTGCAGTATTTCAGTTTGTCTCCAGTGTGTCTACGTTGATGTGTTTTTAGGTTCTGTTGCTGACTGAAAGTTTTTCCACAGAGGTCACAATGAAAGTCTTTCCCACCACCACGGTGATGACAGGGTTGAGAACTGGCTCCATCTGTGTCGCTCTGCTTCTAAACAAAGACACAAAGACCGTGTAAGTCAGTCCTTCAACATTTTTATCCTGAACGTCGCCTGAAATAAAGAGCATCTCTGCAGACGTCCAATTTTACTGTTTCAGTTAACACACTCAGTTTACTGGGCTGCAATAACTACAATACTACCACCATAATACTACAGTAATACTAAAATCATAACTGACATGAAAATCTGAATAATCACTCAGAGCTGCTTTTCCATGCAGTAGAATTGCTAACATGCAAACACAGTTTAATGAGCAGAGTTGTTCCAAACAGTCAGGCTAAAATGACAAGATAACAATATAAATACATACCTCACAGTAACTGCACTCGTAGAGTCTCTTTCTGGTGTGGATCTGTTGGTGTTGTCTCAGGTGATGTGGAGATTTAAAAGTCTTCTCACACAGGTCACATTTATAAGGTCTCTCCTCAGTGTGGGTAAACATGTGTTGTTGTAAGTGTGCATCTGTTGTAAAGTATTTGCCACACTGTTCACAGCAGTACACAACATGTCTGGTGTGAATGCGTAGGTGTATATTTCGGTACCCTCTCTGGCTGAAAGTTTTTCCACAGATGTCACAGCTGTATGCCTTAATTCCAGAGTGGCTAACTAGATGATTCTGTAAGTGACCAATTTGAGTAAAAGCTCTGCCACACTGATCACAGCTGTGTGCTTTAACTCCACTGTGGATGAGTTGGTGTGTTTTCAGGGAACTCTTCCAGGAAAAAGACTTTCCACACAAGTCACAGCTGAACGGTCTCTCTCCAGTGTGGATGAGCTGATGCTGTTTTAGTGAAGCCTTCCCAGTAAAACCCTTCCCACACTCGTCACAGGTGTATGTTTTCTCTCTCTTTCTTCTGTGAGGTTTGTCGGCCTCCTGAGAGCGCTGACTTCTCGCTCCATGTTGGTCCTGCAGTGACAGAGATACAAACAGAGGCAGTGAGTGAAATGCAGTCGTGGAACAAACTCAACCTTCAAACTCCCTCCATTAACACTAGTTTTACACACACACACACACACACACACACACACACACACATACGTACACTTGTTGTTTCTAATACATATTTCTATAATTTGTATAGATTTATACATAATTATTCAGTGATATTAAATCCTATGTTTGTTTATTTGTTTATTCAAAAAGAACCCCATTAGCGGTTGCTCGTCTTCCGTCAAATACAATCACATAAAATATTATACAATAAAGTGGATTCAAGATATCCACATAATTTGGCTCTTACATCCACAGTGAGGTTTCACCATTAAAATATAAGCAATCAATAATAACAATAACAACAACAACAACAACAACAATAATATTAATAATAATAATAATATCAATAACATTGAGGCACATTACACAAATCTCAAAAACAAATCATCTCTTACAATATTACAACAACTAAAAGTTCTGTAAATCGGCTTTGAAATGTTCATTGAAGTTTTGAATAGTTGCTAATTCTCTAATTTTATAAGGCAATTTACTCCACCTGAAAGTTGCTCTAAATATAACAGTTTTACAAAAAGTTACTTTTAACTCGAGGATTTACTAAACTGCAGTTTGTTGAAAATCGTGTAATATCATTATGTATTTCATCTGGATACTGCAGCTGAGCAGAAATAAATGTGGTGTGTTTAACAGAATTGCGTTCTTTATAACTACAAGTAAGCCATAGAATATTTTAGCCTGTACAGGAAGCCAAGAAAGTTGATAATGCATTTTATCGATATTAGTATTAGAGATGGCACGATGCCACTTTTTAATGTCCAATACCGATTCCGATATCATATGGATATCTGCCGATACCGATATGAATCCGATATAGCGTTTTTTGTAATCAATAAAACTGCTTTTTAAATAAATATCTTGCTGCATTTTGTATAAGTTCATACTCAAGTTTTAAAAACAAGACACTAAAGCTATTCCGTTATACCAAATGAGCCCTTTCCTCTACTCCCTCTTCACCCACGACTGCAGACCTGCCGATGGTTCTAACACCATCATTAAGTTTGCAGATGACACCACGGTGATTAGCCTCATCAGTGACAACGATGAGGCCTACAGGGAGGAGGTGGATCGTCTGGCTGAGTGGTGCGACACAAACAACCTGCTGCTTAACACCGAGAAGACCAAGGAGCTCATTGTGGACTACAGGAGGAATACTGACCCACATCCACCCATCTACATTAAGGGGACGGCTGTGGAGCGTGTGAGCAGCTTCAAGTTCCTGGGAGTCCACATCTCCGAGGCTCTCACCTGGACGACCAACTGCTCCAAGCTGGTCAAGAAGGCTCACCAGCGCCTCTTCTTCTTGAGGACTCTGAGGAAGAACCTCCTGTCCTCAGACATCCTGGTGAACTTCTATCGCTGCACCATCGAGATCATCCTGACCAACTGTATAACAGTCTGGTACGGGAACTGCTCTGCTTCGGACCGGAAGGCGTTGCAGAGTGTTGTGAACACTGCCCAACGCATCGCCGGAGCACCACTTCCTGCCATAAAGGACATCTATAGGAAGCGGTGTCTGAAAAGGGCTGGGAAAATCATCAAAGACCCCAGTCACCCATCACATGGACTCTTCACCCTCCTGCCCTCTGGGAGGTGCTACAGGAGCCTCCGGACTAAGACCACCAGGTACCGGAACAGCTTCTTCCCCACAGCTGTCAGACTCCTGAACTCTGCCTCCTGACATCTGACCCACGTTAAACTCATGGACTGAACATACACACACCCACAACCACCTACACACACACAATGGACAACTGTACCCTCAAACACACAATAATAACATGGACTGAACCACCACTCACAACCACTAGCACTTTATATAGCCTCTGTAGAAATTATCCACATATTTCACTTATCTTAACTGCACCACTGTATAATTCTGCATAAATAATCATTCTGTATAATACGATAATTTTTAATTCTACAACTGTTTATAACTTGCATATTTCCCATTTCTGTATAGCTGTATATCTCATATTTCTGTATAGTTTTTTATTTCATATTCTGTATAGTTTTTCATATTTATATCCTGTTCATAGCTTGTACTCACCACAGCCTGTACATACTTATAGTTATAGCATATTCATAACATACTTCATACCGTGTACATTATAACATACCATAATAGACCCATTTCTGTAATATACTTACATATCTATATTATTGCTAATATATATTGTAATATATCTATATCATGGCCAAAGCACTTCTGGATGAATGCAAACTGCATTTCGTTGCCCTGTACCTGTGACATGTGCAATGACAATAAATTTTAATTCTATTCTATTCTCCATCCATCCGCTTATCCTTTTCAGGGTCGCGGGGGACACTGGAGCCTATCCCAGCTGTCATAGGGCGAGAGGCGGGGTACACCCTGGACAGGTCGCCAGTCTGTCGCAGGGCCAACACACAGGGACAGACAACCATTCGCACTCACATTCACTCGCACATTCACACCTAGTGGCAATTTAGATTATCCAATTAACCTATCCCCACAAGCTGCATGTCTTTGGACGGTGGGAGGAAGCCGGAGTACCCGGAGGGAACCCACGCAAACACGGGGAGAACATGCAAACTCCACACAGAAAGACCCCCGGCCTGGTCGTGGAATTGAACTCAGGACCTTCTTGCTGTGTGGCAACAGTGCTAACCACCGCGCCACCGTGCTGCCCTATTCTATTCTATTCTATTCTATTCAAATATTTTATAGTTCAGCAACACACATCAATCTAATAAACTTAAACCTGCACCATCCTTCCTATTCTGGTATTATAAAGAGTACTTAGCAGAAATATTAAACAACCTAACTAATAGAGTTGCCAACTCCCAGCAAAAATCTCCCAGAACCACCCCCGCCCTCCGCCTCATGATGCTTAATCAACGTAATCAACTTTAATTTAATGCACATGTACATCAAATGCACAGAAATAATCAATTATGTTTCTACAATAATTAAATAGATTCACCATCTTTCTTCAACAGAATTGCAGACTGCACAGATGGTACCTTCCCAAAGGAAAAAGGACTATAGCTTACCAGGGTGTAAATTAGACTTAATAGTTACCATATACAGTAATGGATTTCTATACATTTAATCAGATGACCACTTTGGTTGTAAGATTCAGATAATTATTTATTAAAAGTTAGTCCTTTAAATGAAATAACAAAGAAAAGTATTTTTTGTGCCTCCCTTTTCTTGTTAATGCCCTACCTGCCCCCTGGCAAAGCTTTGCTAGAGCCGCCCCTGCACAGTTACCAGCTGTCAGCTACTTAGAAAACATGAGAGAAGAAGAGGCAGCTGCAGCTTAAGGACACAGACTAACTCCAGAGTCTTTTTCCCCCCATTCTAGCTGAAGTACGGGACAAATCGCTTCCTTTTCACCTCAGTATGGAAGAGATTAAGATTAAAAATGCAGCGGTTTGGAAGCATGTAGTGAGGCTCCAAATGCTCCACCAGTTCGCCGACAGGTCTCGCAGACAACAGCCGCTCTATCAAGTGACACATACTTCACTGATAAGCAAAGCTGGGTTACGCGAAGTAGCGTGTTTTGTGAGGTGAGGATCGCAGCTGCCTTGGGGTAGACCACAGTTCATGTCGCAGCTCTGGGAGAAATAAACATTATAATAAACCTTTTGCAGTCTTCCAGACAAATAACTTTTCATCGAGCACAGAGCAGCTGGTGAAAATCAATAACATTTTAGTTTATCAATCAAAAGATCAAAATTTATCAAATCAAATGCAGCACTAAAGTCCAAGAATACCACTTTCCCATCATCTAGATGTTTATACCATATATTATCTGTCATATGAATTAGAGCTGGGGGGGGGCTAATGAGATTCGAAGTGCGTTTCTGAGATACCGACGAGTAGGGATGGGTATCGTTTAGGTTTTATCCGATACCGGTGCCAAACCGGTACTTTTGAAATGGTGCCGGTGCTTAAACGGTGCTCAAACCGGTGCTCAAACCGGTGCTTAAAGAATGGAGATCACAAACTCTGTCCAAAAACCCCACATGTTTAACTGTTTTCCACTTTTTCTTTGGTCATTTTAGCCTTTTTGGCCAGGGTGAAGGGAGTATCTGCCATCAAACAAGAAGACAGCCGCATGTAGCTATGATGATGTTTGCTAGTTCACCTTACATGCATTAATGTAATAACGTGGTTAGCCTACTCAACGTAAATTACACACGAACAACATTAAGCTACTCACGCAGAGAAGAACGGCTGCTGCTGCTGCCATCATCATCCGTCATCATTTCTGCTACACTGGCAGGACTAGGGGCCAGGACTCTCCTCTTCGGGTTTTTGGGGGATGTTGCTAACTCCGGGTCCGATAACAGGCACCACACCCGCAGTAGATGTGCACGGTGTGAGGTCTCACAGCAAGCTATCAAATACGGCGCATTTCTCGGCTTTTAAAAAAAACGCTATGCGTCGCCAGGTGTTTCATCAGATTCGAGGTGTTACCTCCTTTGCACATTATCACCTTAAAGCACTTGTTGCAGGCTGCTGAGTTTGCATCTTTTGCTGTGAAGTACAGCCAGACTTTTGACCGCTTTGCCTTGGGCATTTTTAATCTGTAGCTCTGCTCTAAAAGAACGTACGTACCTGGGCCCGCCTACTATCCTTGGAAACGTAAAATGATTGGCTAGAATCTAAAGTGTATGACATTTCAGGGGAAAAAAAGCACCGGAAAAAAGCACCGAAATGTGCGCTGCTTTTCGGTCTGGTTACTACCGTTTATGACAGAACCGGTGCCATGATACCGGTACCCATCCCTACCGACAAGGCCTCCCTTGCAAGTAAATCGATCGATTGCTGTTGCCTTGTTTTTCTTTCATGGGAATAAGTCCTGGAGACAGCGGGGTCTCAGTTTAGACCCAATGGGTTCAGTGAAGAAAAATGTCTGATTGTAACCTGAGGGGTTTTTTTACATTAAGAAAAAGGCACCAAACATCAAACCAATTTAAGCCTAAACAGTAACACATGAAAGTAGAGCAGGGCGATATGACCAAAAATATTAACAGTGCAAATGCAAATTCCTCGGAGCAAATGTCGGCCAATTTCCACTGGAAATGCCTTTTGGTTAAACTGTCAGCAAGGAATTTGCATTTGCACTGTTAAATTTTTATATAACTTCAATACACATAAAAAACAGCTGTTTGGTTAAGTGAAAATACATTGATGGGATTTTTAATAAAGTTGTGGAGTTGTAAAGTATTTTGTCTCGCGTCAATTATATCGTCAGTTATATCATTATCGCAAATTTTCAAATGTATATCGTGATAAATATTTTTGGTCATATTGCCCTGCTCTGTCTGTCACCTTCTGTGTTGAGCTCATTGTTTTCTCTGTAGTGGCTGAGCTGAGTCCAAGTAGCTGAAAATGTTCCTCTGCTGCTCCATCAGACTCTTCTCCTGCTGATCAGCTGTAACACAAAACAGATCTTTGTTAGGCTCCACACTGCACTGAAGAGTCAAAGTGTCTCATATGTTCATCTGACAAGACAAAGAACACATTTTTGCTTCCCGAGGTGGGCAACTTATTGGAAACAAACACAAAAGGTTTGAGCGATTCTCTCTGGGTCACATCGGTTGTGCACACGTTAGTGCAGAACAGATCGGACCGGGTCGGGGCGTCGCCCGTGTACATGTAAAATCTTTGAGTCTGTGTTTCTTTGCCTCATATATATATATATATATATATATATATATATATATATAAACTGTTCTGTAGCAGTGGTTCTCAAACGTTTCACAATGAGTCTTATATATATACTATATATACTACTGTGCTGCGATGTCGCTCGTAATGCCGGGTTCACACTGTGCGATTTTGTCAGTCGCGCGATTCAGCTCCTGCTCAAACTGTACGATTGACTCGCAGGGGTTAGAAGTTCGTAGGTCACGATGCAGGGTCTCACACTATACGGCCCGATGCTCTGATGCGACCCGAGTGCTCACACTGTGCGTCCATAAAATGAAGGTTATAACAGAAATTCTGTCGCTCGCTCTCCCTCTCTGTCTTTCACTCACACAGACACGCACACAACCGCCATCAACTTTGCTAAATTGCTAATGAAAAACATTGATCAGGCAGCTGTGATTGAGCAGCAATGTCCATCCAACTATTTTCACGGTTGTGTTGGTCGTGATAATTTTGTGAGTTCACACCGAAAAGGCTCGGATGAGCTTTCCAAAGTTTTACAAGTGCCTCCATCGCTTGTGTCCAGATCACACGCTGCACTGCGCCGTCTTTTTCGCTGACATTTGTGTTTGCGCGTGCGCAGTGTGAGAAACTGCGGTGACAACCTCGCGACCAAGCGATTGATGATCGGGAGCTGGTGGTGAGGTGTTAATCGCTTCTCGTTACCCCACGTATACTACACGATGCACGACGCACGATGAAGGCCAAAATCGGGCCGATCGCCAAAACGGTCGAACGACTCAAAAATCGGCTCAAAATGGGCCAAAAATCGCACAGTGTGAGCCCGGCATAAGGGTGAAACTCATTGTGAAACTTTTGAGAACCACTGCTACAGAACAATGGAGATTTACGTTATATGGTAACGCCCTCAAATCATGTGACGCCCAGAATTGTACAATACTGATGCTTGAGAGCGCGCGTGTGATGCAAGTATGTGTAGAGTGTTGAGCGCGTGATCAGTGGTGAGAAAAAAAAAAAAAAGTCATGAAACTTGACCTTTCTTTACTCGTGGCTCACTTGCACTTCTAATCTATTCGTTTGCACACTTACACACACCCAGCTGTGGTTTCCTGTTTTGCTGCACTCTGGAGAGCCCCGCCTTTAACGGTCTCCTCTCACAGAGAGCAACAGAAAACTTCGAAAAACTCAAGATTGACTGAACTCAGTTCAAAGTTACCTTGGCACTTACCTTTAGATGTGAGAGGTAGCGATGGTCCGCTTGAAGCTGACGCTCCGGTGCGTGCGTCAGAAAAATCAACAAGCTGCTTGAGAAGCACTGTGTCGAGGTTTGATTCGTTTGGCCAGAGTCACGTGATTAGTGACGTCTGAAGCTTCATTTAGAACGTACTTTTTTTTTTTTTTTTTAAACTTTGACGAGCATCTTGACTTTTGGTCTTTGGATCAGAGGCGGAGCCAGACATTTGAAACACCCGGTGCTTAGCCCTAAAGGGTAGTATGCATGTGGGATTTTGATTTTTATTTTTTTTGGGGGGGGGGGGGGGTTAGAAATGACTGAAAGATTAATTGGCTCTGTTTTGAGTTTTGTTCAAAAAAGAATGACTTCATATAGGGAAAAATATATATCACATATGCAGGACACCTTAAACTAGTTTTTTAATTAAGCAGCAAGGCAGAACAAAGTCGGGGCTGTATCAAGACACGAGGACTAAACCCCAATTCAACCAGACCCAGAACTGATCCGGAATTAAAACAGAGATTATTCTGTTATCATATGTTATCTTATATCTGTAGTTAAAGTAGTTGAATTATGTTAACTGCTGTAGGTCATATAATATCCTTTATTCTAGATTGTGTGCTGTGTATGTAGCTTAGTTTCCATTATATTTTTGGGTTAAAAGAATGTGACCATTTTTGAATTTGTTAGACAGGTGTGCATTACCCTGTACCCTTGATCTGCTGTGAATGTGTTACACTGTTTCTTGACATTTCATACTGCTGAATCATGAAGAGAATGTTGTGTGCAGAGGACCTTGTGCCGATAATAGAAGAGACAGACCACATTCCATACCCCCACCTTTACAGAGAGCAGAAAGACAGGGAGCCGAGGTCATAACTTAGGCGCCGTAACAGAGAAAGAGGTCGTGTCCAAATTCATGGGCTGCATCCTCCTGAGGCCGCATTTGTAGACCGATTACGTCACAGCGACGCGCCGAAGGCTGTCCAAATTCGTAGACTCCTCTGAATGCAGCCGACAAATGCGTCCTCCCTTTCCCCGAATTTGAAGGATGGGTCGGGTGTGTCCTTCGTGGCCTACCATATCCCAGAATTCATAGCGCGGCCCAGCCAAACTCCAGTTTCCAACAATGGCGGCCGCTACTAAGTTTTAAAATTACTCATACTAATCTTTCTGGGTCACAAAATGAACTTTTAACATATTTTCAGGCGAGAAAGTAGCTGTGTAAACATCAAATATCTGCTCGGTTTATCAAGATATCGCATATTTGCAAAAGTGCTTCAACGTTTTCGGAGACGTCTGCTACCCACCAGCTCAATAGCTAGCTGGGAGCTCGAGGGTTACTGATGCGGCCGAGAACGGCACAACTCCCGGCACATCATTTTCAGATCACCGCGGACTTTCGCTGCTCGGGTTAAACGTAATATATAAGTCACTTAGACAACCTAAAAATGTTATTGTTGGGCTTTTTTCAGTGTTTTGTTTGTTCGTGAGTAAATCAGTTTGGCTGAGATTAAAGTTATTAGATTAGATTAGATAAAATAAAACTTTATTAATCCCCCAGGTGGGTTCCTCCTTGGTTTTTACACAGCTGACTAAACGTCAAACAGAAAACTGATTAAACAGAAGTATGAGACAGTCGAGAATTTACGCCAGTGTCCTGTTATATTTTAGATAGCAAGGAGCAGACGGCTGAGTTTATTAAACTCCACCGAGACAGCGGTGACACTAATCAGAAGGCTAGACCGTCCAATTTCACGGCCATTTACTTCCGGCCCACCCGACCTTCTGAGGACCCGGCCCACGTAGACCGCGAAGGTCGGGTCCTCAGGAGGATGCAGCCCATGAATTTGGACACGACAAGAATGTGAATGTTTAGGCTTTTACGACTAGGTGGGGGCCACTAGAGGCTATAAGAAGCTGAGTATCCCGTCACCATTTTGAGACTTGCTGTGACCCTCTTCATGCATGTCTCCCCATCCGGATGGCTTGTGCTCATAAGTGTTGAATGTATGGGAATAAAGAATTGTTGATTGAGCATTTATACACCGAGTATTGTCCTTCCTTCAGCCCAAAGATTTAAAGAATTGGGAGATTTTAACACTTCATATAGGGAAAAATATATATCACATATGCAGGACACCTTAAACTAGTTTTTTAATTAAGCAGCAAGGCAGAACAAAGTCGGGGCTGTATCAAGACACGAGGACTAAACCCCAATTCAACCAGACCCAGAACTGATCCGGAATTAAAACAGGACTACAACAGTTCAAAATCAGGACTACTGAGGACTTAACCAAGACAGAACCACAATCAGAACTAGATGATAGTAGCACTAAAAATCATCATAGACCTGCACTACACTTATTTTTTTTAATTCTACCAAAGTCCACTATTTAGATTGAGAAAAGTTTATATAATTATTTAGCCTTGTTGTGCAAACAAGCCTACATGACTTAATAAATGTAGAATTTGAAAAATAGCAAAGCTAAAAAGAAACACTAGGTACGAGATACATGAGTACCTATGATACGGTGATACTTTTGGTAAACAACCATTTGACTAACATGTGTGTCTCACCTGCTCTTGTTCCGTCTCTGTTCTGTCCTCATTCTCCATCTCCCTCTCTGTTCCTCTCTCTCCCTCTTTGTGCTGACAATCATCAAATATACAGTTGAAACCAGATATTTACATACTCTTCAGATAAAAACACTTTTTTAATTGTAACATCAAATCAGACTAAATGTTTATTTTTTTTAGATTGATAAATATATTATTTATCAATAACATATTTGTTAACTTTAAGAGTAAAGAGAGAAACTATCTGTATTTCTTAATTGTAAATGGCACCAAATTGTATTCATAATTGAGCCACATTTATGGAGCTCCACAGTTCTTTTTCTGGTGTTTTGGTTGACATCTCTTAATTTTCCCATTTCAAAGAAACAGGCTCTGTGTTTTGCCTTATATGCATCCACAGCTGTGCCACCAATTTACTCACATGGACTCTGCTAACCTATCAGAAGCTTCTTCAGCTCAGAATGGAATCGTCTGCAGTTTTCTTATTAATTAACAATAAACTTAGTGTACATGTACTCCTAAATTTGATGAAAGTGATAAAAAAATAGACAGCTAGCTCTGTCTCTCTTTATTCTGACATTTAACTAATTCAAAAGATATTTCAATATTTATTTATCCCAAACAAAACAGGTTTACTCTAAATTGATGTTGTGCAGTAAAAAAAATGTTCTTGCACTGTTCCAAAAAATAGTAATGTCAAAGTATTTTACTGTGTAGTTTACAGTTGCGTACTGTTTTTCTAGAATATCATTACATTTACATAAGTAGACTGTGATCTGACACGTCAAATGTAAAATAACATAACATCACTGTAAATGTAATAAAACACAATTTACTTGTTTGTTAAATATATTTTGTTGTACATATGCATATTTAGATCGTAAAAATACGTCCAGAAATGTCTCCCATCATGCCTTGGGACATGTGCTGCTGTTTAGATGTTCTTGTTGTATTGTTTATGGTTACGTTACTTTTAACTGTTATCTTGAATGTTGTGTTTACGCCGTGGTGCAGCGTCACTGACAGGTGTTGTTTTGTAGAGAGAGTGCTGTACCATGAGTAACTTCTGTTGTGCTGTTGTTGAACATTGAGGCACATAGTAGCACCGGCAAGCAGTTTATTGAAGAGCTCCCCCTACCAGCTTGGAGTTAAATAACAAGCTCAATCTCTCTCTGTGAGCTTCCTTGTTTAGATTTCTCTGCATGCAACAATGTAAAGCATTGCACGGACACGCTGTGCTAATTAAATATTTTGAAAAAGAAATGTAGAGTTGCAATAAATATAAATAACATGACGCTAAGCTTTGGCCAATGAATGTGAACTAACAACAACAAGGTCGCGGGTATGGCTGCGACCGTAGGAAAAAAACCCTAATATGAAGGTATTTTACTGTGAATTTGACAGTAATGTTCTGTTCTTGTAGAGTATCATTAAAGTTACGTAAATAGACTTTGACTTCACATTTTGAATTTAAATTAACATTAAATCACTGTAATGTAATACAACATAATTGTCATGATTATTAAATGTATCTGTCCGTACATATGCATATTTAGATTGTTAAAATACATTCACAAATGTATCATGATTTCACAAATATCTGTCCGTTATTTGAAAGATTGAACTGTTGAATTCAAATGTAATGCTATGGAAAAGTATATAACATGATCCCTATAAGCTTGTGTTACGTCACATAAGTATTATTATTAGGTCGTTCGTGGCTCAAGAGTAGGCAGTTTGCCTTGTGATCCGAAGATTGCCGGTTCGCGCCCTGGCTCGGACACTCTCCGTCGTTGTGTCCGTGGTCAAGACTCTTCACCTACCGCCTACTAGTGATGGCCAAAGGGGCCGATGGTGCGATACGGCAGCCTCGCCTCTGTCCCAGGGCATGCAATCAATTGTTATTTAAACCAACTGTTAACTGTATATTTCTGTACATTTACGTATTATGATTGTTGTTTATAGGTAATTTCATTGTTTGATCACGTAAAAATGTTCCTAATTTAATGTCTAAAAGCACTTGGAAAAGGCAGAATCCCATGTCAAATTAGCGCAACAAACTCTATTTTCATTACTGAAAATGACCGTATTTTTATGGGACAGTTATTTTCTGTTATTTTACGGTAGTATTTTGGCGCCCCAGCTGCCGGAATATTACCGTTTTTTTAAGATGTTTTTTTTCCCTATTTATAGATGATTTCATTGTTTAATCACATTAACATGTTCCTGATTTAATGTTTAGCGGCACTTGAAAAAGGCGAGATCCCATGTCAAATTAGCTAACTAATTGTATTTTCATTACTGGAAATAACCGTATTTTTATGTGGGAGTTATTTACGGTTATTTTACGGTAGTATTTTGGCGCCCCAGCTGCCGGAAGATTACCGTTGTTTTACGATGTTTTTTGTAACAGTGTGTGTTTTCCATAAAGTGTATGTAAATATCTGGTTTCAACTGTGAATATACTGCTGTGTATTGAAATTCCTCTTGTTTTGCATAGAAATACACTGAACAACATACAAAGCATAATATATAAAATACTACCAGAGTTTTTTCTTTGAAAGAAGCTCCTTATGTCCATTCTTGTATATCAGTGCATTACTGAAACCGATTTATTTAGCCGTGGAGGGTAACAACTGAAAATATGAAATAAACACACATGTAAGCTAAGACTCTATAAAGAAACAGCATTGTTGTTGTTCTGCTTTTCATTTCGCCATTTGTTGATTCACTTGAAGAGCAAGTAACGTAATATTGGTCAAGTGATCAGTTTGATATCAATCTTTCGTGATACACCGTCATATTTACATTATTTGTACGGTACGAATGATTTGCTTTGGTACCTGGTCAAACTTAAGCTCTCCTTAGTATGGCTGGCTCCGTTTCTCCAACAGCGCACTCACAGGCAGCAGCTGCCCCGCCCTCTCGCTCAGTCGCTTAGTGCCTGAGCTCGGATCATACCAATATCAGGGGGGATTCACGCACAATCGTAAATTCCCACAGTGTGCACTATGTGCTTCGAATATTGTGTGTACTTTTTGTTTTATACAGTTGTCAGCCAGACATCTAACTATGAAAAAATTAGACTCCAAAAGACCCCAGGCTTCTGACAAAACAACCCGGGCTTAAGCCCAGTAAGCCACCCCCACGCTCCGCCCCTGCTTTGGATATTAACAGTCCTGGGTATGTGACTTCTTGTTTAACAGAAATGTTACAGATAGCATTTGCAGTGCAGTCTTTAATTGCTAGAAATTCACATTTTTTTAGATTTAGACATAAACCAGATGCCTCAGAGAAATCACTAATAACACTAAGGGCTGGACGGATTTGATTTGCATTCTTCAAGAAGAGTGGTGTCATCAGCTAGCTGGCTGATGATGAGCTCCTTATCAGCTATGGTGATTCCTTGTAAAACAGGTCAAATCTTGGGGTGGAGTCTTAATCATTTTAATTGAGCTATTGCCATTCGTGTACAAGGTTTTGAAGCTTTACAGAAAAATTATCCAAAGCCAAATTTTTTCAAAGAGTGGAAAATAAATTGATGTTCAATTGTATCAAAGGCCTTTTAAAAATCCAGGAAGAGAATGAAGCTATTGTCAGATACCAAATCAGAGTAATCAAGTAGATCCAAAACCAGTCTAATGTTATTAGAAATGTGTCTATTTCTCATTAAGCCTGATTGTGTCTCATCCATAATTGTATCCAAGAACTCTTTAATTCTGTTAGCAAGTACTAAAGCCATAATCTCATAGTCATTGTTGAGCAGACAGATGGGTCTCCAATTATCAATAAGAAGTAAGTCTTTGTTTGGCTTTGGAATAAGTGTTATGAGACCCTGAGTAAGAGTAGGAGGGAGGGTGTTATTCTCTATACTTTCTATGAAAACCTGCAGTAAGAACGGAGCACTTCCTCTCCATGGCCTTATCAACATCCAATCTCCAGACTTTAGACTCTGCTCCTGAGGAGAAACAGAATCATCTGGCAGATCATTTGTTCTCATGACCTTTTTTACTTTTAAACATTTTGAGCATCCAATCTGCTAATGTGCTCTCTCTTCTGCTTTTCTATCATCACTACAGAAGACTAAAACTCTAAATGCTCTACCATATATAATCTCAAAGAGTCAGACCGTTCTCTGTTGGAGTAATCCTCATGTACATCTTAACTAGTCTATACATTCTAACCATGTCCTGCCTGTCTCTTCCATTGACTTCCTAAGTCTTAGCTTTACTGTGCCGTTAGTTCTCTCTACCAACCCTGCACTTTGTGGGTGATATGAACAATGATGTTTTAGTGTTATCCCTAGATGCTGTGCCATTAATCCAATCACTTCATTTACAAAGTGTGGACCATCATCACTATAAATAGTCTCCGGAATCCCGTGTTCTGGGATGATATTCTTACATATTGCTTTGGCAACCGAAATGGCATCTGCTTCCCTAGTTGATTGATTGATTGATTGATATACCTTTATTAGTCCCACAAGGGGAAATTTCATGTTAAGGCTGCCGACCTATTGCACGCAAGGGCGGCGCCATCTTACCCTCCAACCATACATACATTACACAAAAACATCACATGGGGAAGACAGGTCAGAGAGGTATAACAATGGAAAATGCACCACATGAGGAAAGATAAGGAGAAAAAAATAACTCCCCCCAGACTGAGCTCCAACAGGGAGATCAGTTTGAGAACAGAAAAAAAAACACCTCTGCACATAGCACATGAAAAAACTCTTAATACACCAAAGAAACACATGACAAGCAACAGAAGTGGGTAAAGGGTGAGAGACAGACAGTGTAGACAGTACATCCGGGCCTGCAGCCTATGTGCTGGTCTCCTTGATTCACCGTCAGCATCGGAAGGGAATAAGTGTCAAAGGCGTTTGGAGGGGGAGGGGGGATGAGTGTACATCTGCATGTGTGTATATGTCTGTGTGCGTGTGTGTGTGTGTGTGTGTGTGTGAGAGAGAGAGAGAGAGAGAGAGAGAGGGAGGAAAGGATGGGTGATGTTCATGTGTGCCCATGCGTATGATGTGGCTCTTTGCAGTAACACAGTAAAAAAAAAGTGGCTCTTGGTCTCTGACTGGTTGGCCACCCCTGCTGTATGGTTTACCGAAAATACATAAACAGGGGGCACCTTTAAGACCGATTATCTGCATGATCAACTCTGTCACCTATAACATCTCCAAGTTTCTGGCTTCGATCCTGTACCCGCTGGTGGGCAGCTCTGAACACCACATTCAGAACACCCTGGATTTTGTTGAGAAGGTGAGAGATGTCATTATGGAGGCAGATGAAACCATGGTCTCGTACAACGTTACATCTCTCTTCACTTGCATCCCAGTCACGGAAGCGTTGGAGGTAGTCCGTAAGAGATTACAGGATGACACCAACCTCAGCAACAGGACCACTCTCAGCATCGAATAAGTGTGTTTGCTTTTGGAACTGTGTCTTCATTCCACCTACTTCACATACAGGCAGAAACATGGGTGTGCCATGGGCTCCCCAGTTTCACCCATCGTGGCCAATTTGTACATGGAAGAAGTGGAAAAGAGGGCTTTGCTATCCTACTCTGGAACACCACCAGATATGTGGATGACACCTGGGTGAAAATCAAATCTGAGGATGTACTACACTTCACGGATCACATTAACTCGGTGGACCGACACATCAAATTTACCAGGGAGGATATGAAAAGTGTCAGGTTAGCCTTCTTAGACTGTGAGATTTCCATCAATAATGGGGGACACCTAAAAGCTGACGTGTACCGTAAACCTACACATACGGATCAGTATCTAAGGTTTGACTCTCATCATCCACTGGAGCACAAACTGGGTGTCATCAGGACGCTACAACACAGAGCGAACCCCATCCCCACTGACACAGCAGCCAGGGAGGCAGATGATCAGCACATCAAGAAGGCCCTGAGTAAATGTGGTTATTCCAGCTGGACTTTTGTCAAAGCGGGAAAGGCACCTAAAGAAAGCTCCAGCTGATCCAGGAGAGAAGGACAACCGCTGCCCAAGCGAAAACCTGTAGTGATCCCATATGTGTCAGGACTATAGAGCAGTTGAGACGCATTTTTTCTAAACACTGGGTCTCTGTGGCTTTTAAACCCCAAAACACGCTGCACCAAAAAGTGGTCCACCCTAAGGATCGGGTCCCCGACACAAACAGAGTAACATAGTGTACGCTGTTAAGTGCCAGGAGGATTGCCAGGATTTATACATCGGGGAAACCAAACAACCTCTGGCGAAGAGGATGGCACAACACAGAACAGCTACCTCGTCAGGCCAGGACTCTGCAGTCTATTCACACCTACAGGCCAGTGGACACTCTTTCAATGATGAGGATGTACACATCCTGGACAGGGAGGAACGCTGGTTTGAGGGCGGAGTCAAGGAGGCCATTTACATGAAAAGGGAAAGACCATCTCTGAATCGAGGAGGGGGCCTAAGATTATTAGACACCACCAGAGGGCAGCAGGTTCTGTAGCAGGAGTAACTGTGTTTAGAGTGTTTTAAAATGTGCAAGTATAGGCAAACTTTTAACATCTCTAAAACCTTCTCCTTCTCTTATCACAGCCCTCATAGATGTCTGAATAGTCTAAAATCACAAGTCACCACAATAGACCAGAAAAAGAAATCTTATTGATGCAAATCTTCTCTAACACCTTCACGTAGCAGGTATCAAACTGATGAGACACTTTTTCTCTTCCCGTTGACAAGAATTTGACATGGACTTGAATTTTCCATACTTACTGTTCGTTTTGTTGAGGATGTCCAAATTACTAAGGTAGACCAAACAGGAGAACCAATGGGACACAGCTTTGTTTCACAAACAAGTGGAGCTGGGTACAGGGGGATGGCATGAGCTTGCTTGGGGTCAAGGGTTCTTCCAGGTCCAGGATGAAAGAAGTTCCATAAAAATTCTTATCCAGTCTAATTCATGCTCCTCAAAGTCTATCGATTTATTGGATTGTGAACATTAGAGTTCAGAGGGTTTCAGGGCTGCTGGGCATTCGTAGAGAACAAAATATTTCATCTATACTAATGAAATGTATTTTTTAATATTTGTCACATAGAGCATTGCACAGTGCTTTACATGATAGTCCCCCCAAAATAGGTCCACTTGCAGGGTTGTTGTTGGTTGTTGCTGTGTGTCTGTTCTGCTCCTGCTGTCCTTTATATATCACAATGAGTACCACCTCATAAAATATATGGCTCTTGAAGTACCGCCCTTATTGCCGACATTAAAGTACAGTAGTTTAGGCCTATTTAACACCATATACAGTTTACTTGAAACAATTTCATTTCATATATGAATGTTATTCATTTTAACGGTCAGAATGTGACAGGGGTTTAATAATAACAACTGTACTGCATTAAAACTCCACAGCAGGTGGGATATCCAGTCTTTAAGTGATGACCTGATGAAACTTGCTTCCGGGTCCAAACTACATTTATAAAGGTTGTTGTGTTTTTAACATTTTTTAATGCTTTGTATTTTTTTCTATTTTACAGTGGTTTGCAAAAGTATTCGGCCCCCTTGAACTTTCCCACATTTTGTCACATTACAGCCACAAATATGAATCAATTTTATTGGAATTCCACGTGAAAGACCAACACAAAGTGGCGTACACGTGAGAAGTGGAACGAAAATCATACATGATTCCAAACATATTTTACAAATAAAACACTGCAAAGTGGTCCAAACTGCATTTATAATGGGTGTTGTGTTTTTAACATGGTTTAATGCTTTGTATTTTTTTTCCTATTTCATATGAACAAACCCCTCCTGGCATTCTCCTGGCTACTGGGAGTTTCGGCATCCAGGCAATAGTTTCCGACTCACCAACGGTATCTCCCGGGCCATCAGCGTGACAGCGCCGTGCCGTCTTTGCAGTTTTAAGGCTCAGGGAAACGCTCTTTAGGGGCCACGACCGCTGGCAAAAAGGAAAGGCTACTCTTTATAAAAAGGCAACCGTCATCACATTTTCTGACCAATCATAACAGCCCATTTCACACACATCTTTAAATCATCCTCTGCCGAGCAGCCTCTGAACCATGAAGAAACTTTCCTGAACTTTACACTGGTGTATAGTGTTACACAGCATGATGTTTCACTGTGAGTCTGAAGTTTTGATCATAGTAAACCTGCATAACTCCTGTTGTTTTTTAATATAGAAAATACAAGCATAGGTGGGAATAAACCCCCCCCCCCCCCCCAAAAAAAACAAAACAAACAAAAACAAAAAACAAAACAAAACAAAACAGGAAAAACAAAACAAAAACAAAAAACAAAAAACAAAAAAACCAACTCACCTGTTATGAAAAAATTGTATAGTGTGTATAGTGCAGGTGGAGCGGTGCTGCCTTCAACATCCTCCTTTTATTATCTCACACTGTGAGAAGTTTGGCAAACAAGGAAAACTGAGAACATTTTTTATTTTCATTACTTCACTTTTGTTTCATAGCAGCCACAGGATGGCACCAGAGTCCATGTAAAAAAAACAAAGTTTAAAATCTGTTTTTCTTCACACCCCTTCACGCACTTCTTTTTGTTTACATCCAAAATGTAATTTAAGGTTCCCACAGTTCCCACGGACAAACAAATCTAACTAAAATCTGCAGTGATGAATGAGCAGAGAACCCAACCCCAAATCCTCCAATCATGTACACCTGACACCAGAGCGGTGACAATGAACAGACCAACCAAGTATTTTTTTGTCTTTTTTTCACGGATTAGAGCTGAAAGAAGAAATTCTACTTGCTGGGAGCTATTTTCAGAAGCAGATTACATACTGCACTAAAGATTTCTTGCAGGTAGAAGGCTGGATTAACTCAAAATAAACTACACTGCATGTGTTCATTGTAATAAGACAATGTGACCACTGACTGAGCCCATTGACACAGACTGCCTAAACAAATAGTCCGTGTTTATTTCCAAGAAACCTTTTGACATAACCTCAAAAAAGCGTGAGCTGGCAGGGGACTCCATAATTGGTCATAATGGCTCATTACCTGTTTGGACTCAGACTGTGGAGGCAATAGTAGATACGAAGAGTCAGCCATGCTGTTCAGCACAGAACTTACGGAGCACCAAAACTGCACACATTCCCTTTATCATGATGGCTCGTTTGAAATTTATTTAAAATACGTTTTGAGTTAAAGTTTAAGTTTCTGAGTTAAACTCTGATACACCTGACCATGTAAAATCTGACATTAAAAATCTGAAATTAATCAGATGTTAAAAATTATTTTTCAAAAATAATTATCTAATAGAGGCAGTGTCTTTTAGCTTGGTTACATCTTTTGGATGAATGGATGACAGGGTGCACAGCAGAGGCTTTCATATGATTAATGCCAGATATTCATGGACTCATGCAGGGTTTAATTTTTACTGAAACAATGTTAAATATCTAAATCCAGCTGTGAGGGTCTTTGTGCTGTCACTGTGCAATGTGGACTGTGCACCCCGCAGCTATGCAGGAGTTTCTTAAAGTGTTGCTTCAGAGACGTCTATAGCTTGGACACAGTATAACTTGGAGCATTTGCACACTGTTATAATGATTATTTCTTTGCATCTCTGCAGTGTTTTATGATAAAAATAAAAATCAAGTGCAAAACCCTTGAAATTGATCCAGTGGTTAGTGGTTAAAAAATAGCAGTTTTATAAGCTGAGGTTGTCCATTTTCTGACTTTCTTTATATTCTGATAGTTTGTAACAATATGAAGTGCAAGAAGAATTGTGAAGTAATTTTAAAATATTGTTCCTAATTTAGGAACAACACCACTTGCTTCCATGTCTTGCATTAATATTTTAATAACTTCTCTGCTTATTGACAATTGTTCCTCAGATAATTATGTTATCTCTGTTTGTACGATACGACGAAGGGAAAACAGGGTACCTTTTTGAAAGTCTTGAAACACTTATGTAATTATTTATTTTTGCAAAATAGATGCATTATACTCCGTGCTTTTTCAAAGACAATGACACTTGGGGTTCAAATGAAAACACTGGGGTGTAACATTATTGGAGACTATGAAGATATTAACAAATTGTACAGATATGAGTGTTTCGATATCTATATATAAATTTAGATGCACAGAAATGCCTGAAAGCAGTGGAATAAAGGAATAAAAAGATTTCAGATGATAAATTCAGGGGGTCCGTCTAGACATCCATCCATTTTAACATTAATTAAAATGAAGTCATGCAAGACTCAAATGCAAAGTCAAGAATAAAACACAGTGAGACATGGTCAAAGAAAGACACTCTATAAGAAGTCCCACGATATGAGCAAATGTATGTAAGGAGATACTGTAGCAGAAAGGCAGCTTCACATCTTCGCCATGGTGGCGATGACTGGAACGAAAAAACAGACAAACAAGAGCTTTAAGCTTTTCTGCAAATACTTTTCATGTGTTTGTGTTTGCACGTATCTTTTATCTTCTTTACTGTCAGACAATTAAACACCAGCGAGGCTGCAGCTGAAAGAACATCAAACGAGAAATGTCTGTTAAACATTACTTTAATGAAATGCTCAATCATGATGAATCAGATTCTCCTGCGTCTTCAGAAAGTAAAAATAAACTAAAAGTAAACTTACTGAAAGTAAAAAAAGGGTGAAAACTAGCGTATGTGGATAAATCTGGTATATTTACACGATGAATTCAATACACATTCATATCTGACTCTGCTGCTTTGTCAACAGCAGCTGTGTTGCTTCCAGTCAGTATCACGTGCTGAGCTCTTGTGCCTTCCTCTTCCTTTGCATGCTTTTAACATTTTCATGTACAAAAACATTGATGCACAAAATCTGCCATAAAAATCCTCATACAACAATATTGTTTTTTGCTTCTTTTTTCATAAATGACTCATCATCATCATAATCATCTTTGTTTAGAAGCAAGAAGAATCATATAGAAATGAAAAAGGGATAAATCTTCTGACCGAACCTGCTGGGACTGTGTGAGGTCCTGAGGCTAAGAGTAAGGATTTATCCACAGGAGAGCTGCGTTCTTACAAACCATCCCACTGTGTAAACCTGACATCTGTGGAACAGCTGAGCTGTATGATGTGTACAAGGACACAAAACATTATTTACCATCAGATCCCGAGCCCTCCATGTGTTAATCAAGAAACTGCTGCTGTGCTACATCCATAAATAATGAATAATTTAGGAGCTAAAGCTAAAAGGACAGTTTATTTGTACCATCTTCATGTGAACACATTCAAGAACATCACAGATGAAAGAAACATTAAAAACTTCCACACTACATAAAGCAAGAAAAATAGATTTTCTTTCAGGTGGTTTCAGAAAAACAGAAACATCAAACACCTCCAAGACTCTCTTTGAAAGAACTAAAAACCTTTATTCTCATGGTCCAATCATGAGTGAACTCCCCGATGAAGCCTTGTGTGCTAAAACATGTCAGAGTTTTAAAGGTTAAATATGAGTTTCCAAAACGTTTTGCTGGAGAACAATGAACTATTTGACTGAGTTTCAATTATTTACAGACGAGCAAAACCAGGACAGAGAAAAAAGGACAAAACTGACTCAGTAAAACGACAGAAAATAAGATCCCATTTAAATCTGTATTATGTAGAAGTTCAGCCCAGCAACCAGTTCAGTTCAACACAAGTTTAAATGATTCTATCTGAACTCTGTGGAGCCTGATCTCAAGCTTTTTGAGTCTGACACTGAAACCAGAGGATCTTTCTGTCTCTTCAGATTCACTGTGATCCAGTGATGGGAGTGATTTCAGCCCTGAGTGATCACGCTGATGTTTGCACAGAGCAGACAATGAGGTGAATGTTTGGGCACATTGGTAACAGTGAAACAGTTTATTAGTAACGTGGGATCGTTTGTGTTTGGAGTATGAACTGAGATTCCTGAAGCTCTTGTCACACTGGTCACAGCTGTAGTTTCCTTCCACGTGTGTACGTTCATGCCTGTTACGACTACTTGAATCTGAGAAACTTCTGTCACAGTGTCTGCACTTGTATGGCTTCTCTCCTGTGTGGACTCGTTTGTGTGTTTTAAGCCACCATGCAGTGGTGAAGGATGACCCACACTGATCACAGACGTGCTTTTTGACCCCACTGTGAATCAGTTCATGTTTTTTTAAGTCACGTGATGTGGTGAAGCTTCTCCCACATTCTTTGCAATATTTCATTTTGTCTCCAGTGTGTCTACGTTGATGTATTTTTAGGTTCTTTTGCCAACTGAAAGTTTTTCCACATAGGTCACAATGAAAGTCTTTCCCACCACCACGGTGATGACAGGGTTGAGAACTGGATCCATCTGTGTCGCTCTGCTTCTAAACAAAGACACAAAGACAGTGTAAGTCAGTCCTTCAACATTTTTATCCTGAACGTCGCCTGAAATAAAGAGCATCTCTGCAGACGTCCAATTACATTTTACTGTTTCAGTTAACACACTCAGTTTACTGCGCTGCAATAACTACAATACTACCACCATAATACTACAGTAATACTAAAATCATAACTGACATGAAAATCTGAATAATCACTCAGAGCTGCTTTTCCATGCAGTAGAATTGCTAACATGCTAACACAGTTTAATGAGCAGAGTTGTTCCAAACAGTCAGGCTAAAATGACAAGATAACAATATAAATACATACCTCACAGTAACTGCACTTGTAGAGTCTCTTTCTGGTGTGGATCTGTTGGTGTAGTCTCAGGTGATGTGGAGATTTAAAAGTCTTCTCACAAAGGTCACATTTATAAGGTCTCTCCTCAGTGTGGGTAAACATGTGTTGTTGTAACTTTGCGTCTGTTATAAACTCTTTGCCACACTGTTCACAGCAGTACACATCATGTCTGGTGTGAATGCGTAGGTGTGTATTTCGGTGCCCTATGAGACTGAAAGTTTTTCCACAGATGTCACAGCTGTATGCCTTAATTCCAGAGTGGGTAACTAGATGCTTCTGTAAGCTGCTACTACAAGTAAAAGCTCTGCCACACTGATCACAGCTGTACGCTTTAACTCCACTGTGGATGAGTTGGTGTTGTTTTAGGTGACCCTTCCTGGAAAAAGACTTTCCACACAAGTCACAGCTAAACGGTCTCTCTCCAGTGTGGATGACCTGATGACGTTTTAGTTCAGCCCTCACAGAAAAATCCTTCCCACACTCGTCACAGCTGTACGCTTTAACTCCACTGTGGATGAGTTGGTGTTTTTTTAGGGAACCGTTCCTGGAAAAAGACTTTCCACACAAGTCACAGCTGAACGGTCTCTCTCCAGTGTGGATGACCTGATGCTGTTTTAGTGAAGCCTTCTCAGTAAACTCCTTCCCACACTCGTCACAGGTGTATGTTTTCTCTCTCTTTCTTCTGTGAGGTTTGTCGGCCTCCTGAGAGCGCAGACTTCTCGCTCCATGTTGGTCCTGCAGTGACAGAGATACAAACAGAGGCAGTGAGTGAAATGCAGTCGTGGAACAAACTCAACCTTCAAACTCCCTCCATTAACACTAGTTTTACACACACACACACACACACACAGTTGTTGTTTCTAATACATATTTCTATAATTTTTATAGATTTATACATAATTATTCAGTGATAATAAATCCTATGTTTGTTTATTTATTTATTCAAAAGGAACCCCATTAGCTTCCACAACAGATGTTGCTCGTCTTCCGTCAAATACAATCACATAAAATATTATACAATAAAGTGGATTCAAAATATCCACATAATTTGCCTCTTACATCCACAGTGAGGTTTCACAATTAAAATATAAGCAATCAATAATAACAATAATAATAATATCAATAACATTGAGGCACATTACACAAATTTAAAAAACAAATCATCTCTTACAATGTTACAACAACTAAAAGCTCTGTAAATCGGCTTTTAAATGTTCATTGAAGTTTTGAATAGTTGCTAATTCTCTAATTTTATAAGGTAATTTATTCCACTTAAAAGTTGCTCTAAATATAACAGTTTTACAAAAAGTTACTTTTTTGTCTCTTTTTTTTTTGCCTGTCCCGTTTGGTTCTTTTGCCATCAGAATTATTGTCTAAAGGCGAAGAAAGATGCCCAACGGATTTACTTTACCAAATTGACCATCACAGCCTTGCCGTAATGGTCTATTTGATTCACCTTTTATTGTTTATTTTATTTATTTATTTATTTTTCACTTGCTAGATACAGGACAGACTTGAATGAGGAAAAGAAAAGGGAGAAAGGAAGAGGGGGAAAAAAACAGTGGAGAAGAGGGACGGGGATAAAGGGCAAAAAAACCAAAAACCAACTAAATAAGCAGACAAAAAAAAAATACATATATCAATCACCTGGGTCACCTGTTGAGAAAGAAAAAAGAAAACAAGCAGAAGAAAATGAGAGCAATACAATAAACAACATCATGATGATATATGGGAATATAACAGTAAATACTAAATATTAAACATTATTGTGCAGCACGTAAGATCGACAGCGCACAGTGTGCTTTGAGGTAGGAGCCAAAAAGGGTGTCGTTTGTGTGTGTGAGCACCCGTGTGTACACCTGTGAGCATGGACGCGTTTGTTTTTTAAAAGGTTCCTTCATGTAATGATCTGCTAGAGGGTGTGGGGGACCACAGCCCCGTCCTCCAGGGAATGAAGCAGGTATGGAGGAGATCAAGACTCCAGACATCCACAGGCCCCCAGAACACAAGAGACCAAGGAAGACCAACAGAGGGGCAGCTGCGCCACTATCCCAGAAGGAGCTGAGGAGAGTCCCAGATGAGGGGTCACTCAGCAGCCGCGGAGCAGAAGCCAGGGGGGGTTGCAGTGACGTGCCCATGAGCTCCGCCGGCAGCCAGCTGTGCCAGAGTGACCGAGCCCCATGCCGAGAGGCCGAGGGCAATCCACCCCCGAAGTGGCCTGAGCGAGCCCCAGGCTCCAGGCCCCGATAAGCAGCCACCAAGGAGTGAGCCGGTGTGTACCTGGGCGCCCACCCCCGGACACAAAGAACCACCAACGCACCGATGTCTGAGGGCGTCTGCCACTGGCAGGGGAAGTGGTGGGGGGAGATAGGCCTCCATACCTTAGAGGGCCTGAGATGTCCCCAGAGAGGTGGCGTCTGATACCCAACCTGACATATAGACACAGACATACAGGCACACACAGATACAAACATCCATCCCCACCCTCATGCTCTCATATGCAATTACTCAACACTCAACCAACGTGGAGACAGACATAGAGAGACACCGTACACACAATCACACTCCCCAAGCGTACTCTAAGAACCGGGTCTAGGTACCTTTGCCCCTGGAGGGGGAAACTGCACCCAGACCCAGGTGGTGTTACCCTTTTTTCCCTGCGGTGGGGAGAAGCAGACCACCCCGACTCCGCAGCAGCAGGGAGGCCCCACACTCCAGACCCCAGTCGGATGGCCAACTCCTCCTCCCAGCCCCCCGCTCCAGCAGGTCGCAGAGAACGGGGGTGTGAGAAGACTCCAAACCTCCCTCCGCCCGCTCATATGTAGTGTTGATGCATGTGTGTTCTAAGGTGCATTTAAAACCCAGGAGGGCATGGAGCTACCTGCCAGAGAGCAGCAGGTAAGCGCATAGCCCCTCCTGATAGCCCTCAGTGTCTACGTGTATTTAAAATTGAGAGGTGGGCAACGACGCCAGGGGTGAGGTGTACACCCTGATGGTCTTTTGGAGTCCGTGTAGCGTGCCCACCCTCAACATCCTATATGTATGTGTTATGAGAGTGTGAGTAATGTGAATGTCTAAGTGGTGAGATAAAATTGAGGCACAAGAAGCCAGAAGGGGACAGAGGGGGGGGATGCCTACCCTGCACCCTGGTGACACACCTTTACTCCAAGGCCCTGCATGTGTGGGTGGTTGTGGTGGAGCGGGAAGAGGGAGGCAGCTGGAGATGGGGAGGGGCAAGTGACCCCTCCCTGGGGCCAGCTCCCCCGCTGATCCCAGTAGGCACTCCCATACTCCGCAACCCGCCAGGGAAAGGGGGCCCAGGCCCATCCGGACCGGGGCCCAGAACAGCAGCGCCGCCCAGCCCACCTGACCCCACCACAGAGAAAACTGCACCCACCCCGTCATCCACTCATCTTCCAGACTACACAAGACAATAGACGCCCAGGCTGAGATCTTCCTCCACCTCTCCTGTATCTCCCCCTCCTGCAGAGTGAGTTCCTGAAGAGAGGAGAGCTCCTGCAAGGTGTAACAACCTCCCCCACCAGTTGAAGAGCCCCCCAGGTGGCTCGATGCACTGGCGGCACCCTGTGCCAGGGCCGGGCCCCCATACACCTACCCGCACACAACCCCAGCAACATACCAACCAGGACCCAAGCCCCCGAGGCCCAGCCAGGGCCCCAGCCCAGAGACGGAGCACCCCCAGAACCTCACGCCCGTCCCGGACCCACCCAGGGGCAGCCAGGCTACCAGGTCAGTAACCCACGTCCGTCAGCACAGACCCTCCCCTAGAGGAAACCGTCACCTAAGAGCCAACAGAGCCCCTAATAGGCCATGACCGCTACCCCGGGTTGAGCCCCCCAAGGAAGATGCTCCTGGGGAACCCCCCGACGCCCTAAGCCTGTCCCTACCCCCACACCAATCACAACAGCGAAGGTGGGACCAAACTATGACCCCCCACCCCCACTAGGTGATGGAGCTAATCAAAGGAGCCCAGAGCAATTGATCTGATGTGGTGGCAGAGGCTGTATCGAGACTAATGTAATCTAATAGATAATTTCTATATTGGTTAGAATTAAGATTATTTTTATTTTTCCAGTTCATGAGGACTGTTTTCTTGGCTATGCATAGGGCAGTGAAAACCATATGGGCTATATTCTTATCTGTAGTGACATTATCTAAGCTGCCCAACAAACACACTAAGGGGGAAGTTGGTATGTTACATTTCAGACACTTTGATAAGTCTTCACATATCTCGCGCCAAAACTTCTGAACTGGTGGACAGAACCAAAGAGCGTGGATATAATTGTCCGGTGAATTGGTTTGGCAGTGTGAGCAGTTGTTGGTAGACGTAAAGCCCATCTTGAACATCCGATGACCTGTATAGTGCACTCTATGTAGTATTTTGTATTGAATTAATTGAAGACTGGGATTTCTAATTAGATGAAAGGTTTTTAAGCAAATCTGAGACCAGAAGTTTTGGTCTAAGTTAACTGATAAATCCGCTTCCCATTTTGCAATAGGAAGTGATATTGATTCATCTGTTTTAGAAAGCATTCTGTATATTTTGGATAGTAATTTGGGGGTTTTAAGAGTAAGAAATTGAACCACACTTGGTGGTGTTTGTAGTTCAACTTGACCCGGTTTAAATTTCTTTTTTACTAGGGATTTAATTTGTTGATATTCTAAAAATCTTTTCTTGTTGATCTCATATTGTGTAACTAGTCTGTCAAATGAAATAAATTCTGTTCCTTCTAATATATGTTCTAAGTATTTGATTCCTTTACCACTCCAATCTGAAAAGTTTATCATATTATTGTTTTGTAATATGTCAGGGTTGTTCCAGATAGGTGTACGTTTGCATGGGATTAATGAAGACTCCGTCAATTTTAGAAACTCCCACCATGCTGTCAGAGAAGAGCTGATGTTAATGCTTTTAAAGCATTCACGTCGTTGGATGTTTGAGCTGATAAATGGTAGAACTGAAATCTCTAGATTATTGCAAAGTGCTTGTTCTACATCTAGCCAAGGTTCATCTAAGAGGGTATGTTTTAGCCATCCTGAGATAAACTGAAGCCTGTTGGCTAAGAAGTAGTGCTGAAAGTTAGGTAGTTCTAATCCTCCTTTATCCTTGGTCTTTTGTAGTGTTTTTAAGCTTATACGTGGTGCCCCTCAGGAGACAGAAGCTGGAGGATGTCTGGTCATTTGTTCTGACACAAGCTGTTGGGGAATTATATAATATTTTTAACCAGTTGATGAAAGAGGATCCAAAACCAAATTTGTGTAAAGTTGCAAACAGAAATTTCCAGTTAACTCTGTCAAATGCTTTTTCTGCATCTAAAGAGAATATTGTAGTTTCTAGGTTTTTACTGTATGAGTAGTCTATCAGATTAAGTAATCTGCGTGTATTTGTTGATGAGTGCCTACCTTTTATGAAACCAGTTTGGTCAGGATGAATTAAGAGGTGGGTTATTTTCTCCAGTCTCTTTGAGAGAGCTTTGCAGATTATTTTAAGGTCTACATTTATAAGGGATATTGGACGATAGCTTGAGGGATATACAGGGTCTTTGCCTGGTTTTAGCAGGAGATTAATGTTTGCAGAATTCATATTTGATGGAAGTCTGCCCTTTTCTTTGATTTCCAACAACATTCTGTAGAAAACTGGTGCTAGAATCGTCCAGAATTCTTTGTAGAATTCGGCAGGAAAGCCGTCTGGACCTGGAGCCTTATTATTGGGCATACTTATCAGGGCTTCCTGGAGTTCACCTGGTGTCAGTGGTGAATCCAGTGCCATTGCTTGAGTGTGTAATAATTTTGGAAGAGTTATGTTGTCCAAAAACTGATCAATTTCCTTTTTAGATGGGTTTATTTGTGGTGAATACAACGTTTTATAGAAATCCCTGAAAATGTTGTTTATTTGTTTCGGTTCATATATTGTGTTCCCAGATGAATCTTGAACAGCACATATAGTAGTTTTTTCTTTATTTATTTTTAGCTGGTTTGCTAGAAATTGACCGGATTTATTGCCATGTTCATAATTTTGTAAGCGTAGTCTTTCTACTAAGAATTTTGTTTTTTTATCAATTATCTCATTTAATTCTAGTTTTGTTTTGCGTATTTTGTTCAATATTTCCTGATCTTGGTGGGACGCGTAGGCTTCTTCTAGTGATTTGATGTTTTTTTCTAATTCCTGAATATTTTTGTTTTCTTTTTTCTTTTTATGTGATGAGAAAGAAATTATTTTACCTCTCATCACAACTTTCTCTGATTCCCATAGAACACAAGCTGATGTTCCGGGAGTGTCATTATAGTCTAAATATGAAGTCCACTCTTTTTTAAAATATTTAATAAAGTCTTCATCTTTAAGTAGTGATATATTAAATCTCCAGTTTTTACTTGGCATAGTATTATTCTTGTGCATTAGTGTTAAAGATACAAAAAGTTACTTTTAACGGTAAGTTGATAATGTATTTTATCGATATTAGTATTAGAGATGGCACGATGCCACTTTTTAATGTCCAATACTGATTCCGATATCATATGGATACCTGCCGATACCGATATGAATCCGATATAGCGTTTTTTGTAATCAATAAAACTGCTTTTTAAATAAATATCTTGCTGCATTTTGTATAAGTTCATACTCAAGTTTTAAAAACAAGACACTAAAGCTATTCCGTTATACCAAATGAGCCCTTTCCTCTACTCCCTCTTCACCCACGACTGCAGACCTGCCGAAGTTTCTAACACCATCATTAAGTTTGCAGATGACACCACGGTGATTGGCCTCATCAGTGACAACGATGAGGCCGTCTACAGGGAGGAGGTGGATCGTCTGGCTGAGTGGTGCGACACAAACAACCTGCTGCTTAACACCGAGAAGACCAAGGAGCTCATCGTGGACTACAGGAGGAATGCTGACCTACATCCACCCATCTACATTAAGGGGACAGCTGTGGAGCGTGTGAGCAGCTTCAAGTTCCTGGGAGTCCACATCTCCGAGGATCTCATCTGGACGACCAACTGCTCCAAGCTGGTCAAGAAGGCTCACCAGCGCCTCTTCTTCTTGAGGACTCTGAGGAAGAACAACCTGTCCTCAGACATCCTGGTGAACTTCTATCGCTGCTCCATCAAGAGCATCCTGACCAACTGTATAACAGTCTGGTACGGGAACTGCTCTGCCTCGGATCGGAAGGCGTTGCAGAGGGTCGTGAAAACTGCCCAGCGCATCGCCGGAGCACCACTTCCTGCCATAAAGGACATCTACGGGAAGCGGTGTCTGAAAAGGGCTGGGAAAATCATCAAAGACCCCAGTCACCCATCACGTGGACTCTGCACTCTCCTGCCCTCTGGGAGGCGCTACAGGAGCCTCCGGACTAAGACCACCAGGTACCGGAACAGCTTCTTCCCCACAGCTGTCAGACTCCTGAACTCTGCCTCCTGACATCTGACCCACGTTAAACTCATGGACTGAACATACACACAACCACCTACACACACACGCAATGGACAACTGAAATAACAAAGAAAAGTATTTTTTGTGCCTCCCTTTCCCGGTTAATGCCCTACCTGGCCCCCTGGCAAAGCTTTGCTAGACCCGCCCCTGCACAGTTACCAGCTGTCAGCTACTTAGAAAACATGAGAGAAGAAGAGGCAGCTGCAGCTTAAGGACACAGACTAACTCCAGAGTCTTTTCCCCCCCATTCTAGCTGAAGTACGGGACAAATCGCTTCCTTTTCGCCTCAGTATGAAAGAGATTAAGATTAAAAATGCTGCGGTTTGGAAGCATGTAGTGAGGCTCCAAATGCTCCACCAGTTCGCCGACAGGTCTCGCAGACAACAGCTGCTCTATCGAGTGACACATACTTCTCTGATAAGCAAAGCTGGGTTACGCCAAGTAGCGCGTTTTGTAGGGCTGCACGGTTAATCGTTAGAAAATGGCGATCTCGATTCATACTTATGTGCGATGTCATTTCCAAATGACAACGATTTAAAAAAAAAAAAAAAAAAGACGACGACGATTGTACCGCATTTTGATCCGGGACGTAATCTGCATGAAAACAAGCGCTCACTCTTCCTGCTCAACAAATGACAAGGGCGGAGCCTTATACCACGTGATACAGAAGCTGTGCCGTGTGATGCTAAAATTAGCAGGGAAAAAACAACGGAGAACACGTCAGGGATGACGAGAAAGTGACAGGAGAAAATCTGTCCCGGTCAACCACCCAAACATCAATAACGGGAACCTTATACAGCGCTTCCCTATACCCGTCGAACTCCCGCAGGCACAAAGAAATTACGGAGGCTATTACTTATCACCTGACCAAAGATATGGCTCCCATCAACACTGTGCAAAACGAGGGATTTAGGAAAATGATCAACACCCTAGACAAACGCTACACAGTGCCGTCCCGCAACTATTTTTCTATTGTTGCACTACCTGCTCTATACACGCAGTGTCGAGCAACGGTGGAGACGGAATTTCAAGCAGTGCAACATTTTGCGGCAACAACAAAACGTGAGACATTTGTTGTTTTTATGTTTACAGGGAGTGCAGAATTATTAGGCAAATGAGTATTTTGTCCACATCATCCTCTTCATGCATGTTGTCTTACTCCAAGCTGTATAGGCTCGAAAGCCTACTACCAATTAAGCATATTAGGTGATGTGCATCTCTGTAATGAGAAGGGGTGTGGTCTAATGACATCAACACCGTATATCAGGTGTGCATAATTATTAGGCAACTTCCTGTCCTTTGGCAAAATGGGTCAAAAGAAGGACTTGACAGGCTCAGAAAAGTCAAAAATAGTGAGATATCTTGCAGAGGGATGCAGCAGTCTCAAAATTGCAAAGCTTCTGAAGCGTGATCATCGAACAATCAAGCGTTTCATTCAAAATAGTCAACAGGGTCGCAAGAAGCGTGTGGAAAAACCAAGGCGCAAAATAACTGCCCATGAACTGAGAAAAGTCAAGCGTGCAGCTGCCAAGATGCCACTTGCCACCAGTTTGGCCATATTTCAGAGCTGCAACATCACTGGAGTGCCCAAAAGCACAAGGTGTGCAATACTCAGAGACATGGCCAAGGTAAGAAAGGCTGAAAGACGACCACCACTGAACAAGACACACAAGCTGAAACGTCAAGACTGGGCCAAGAAATATCTCAAGACTGATTTTTCTAAGGTTTTATGGACTGATGAAATGAGAGTGAGTCTTGATGGGCCAGATGGATGGGCCCGTGGCTGGATTGGTAAAGGGCAGAGAGCTCCAGTCCGACTCAGACGCCAGCAAGGTGGAGGTGGAGTACTGGTTTGGGCTGGTATCATCAAAGATGAGCTTGTGGGGCCTTTTCGGGTTGAGGATGGAGTCAAGCTCAACTCCCAGTCCTACTGCCAGTTTCTGGAAGACACCTTCTTCAAGCAGTGGTACAGGAAGAAGTCTGCATCCTTCAAGAAAAACATGATTTTCATGCAGGACAATGCTCCATCACACGCGTCCAAGTACTCCACAGCGTGGCTGGCAAGAAAGGGTATAAAAGAAGAAAAACTAATGACATGGCCTCCTTGTTCACCTGATCTGAACCCCATTGAGAACCTGTGGTCCATCATCAAATGTGAGATTTACAAGGAGGGAAAACAGTACACCTCTCTGAACAGTGTCTGGGAGGCTGTGGTTGCTGCTGCACGCAATGTTGATGGTGAACAGATCAAAACACTGACAGAATCCATGGATGGCAGGCTTTTGAGTGTCCTTGCAAAGAAAGGTGGCTATATTGGTCGCTGATTTGTTTTTGTTTTGTTTTTGAATGTCAGAAATGTATATTTGTGAATGTGGAGATGTTATATTGGTTTCACTGGTAAAAATAAATCATTGAAATGGGTATATATTTGTTTTTTGTTAAGTTGCCTAATAATTATGCACAGTAATAGTCACCTGCACACACCGATATCCCCCTAAAATAGCTAAAACTAAAAACAAACTAAAAACTACTTCCAAAAACATTCAGCTTTGATATTAATGAGTTTTTTGGGTTCATTGAGAACATGGTTGTTGTTCAATAATAAAATTATTCCTCAAAAATACAACTTGCCTAATAATTCTGCACTCCCTGTATTTATTGTTTTTATGTTCAGTCTCAACTGTTACAAAGTTGATGTGCAGTTAATAAGTGCAATAAATATTTATATTGGAAAAGAAAATCGTGAGAGAATCGTGATCTCAATTCTAAGCCAAAAAATTGTGATTCTCATTTTATGCAAAATCGTGCAGCCCTAGCGTTTTGTGAGGCGAGGATCGGTCCATTTTTAATTAGTATAGTATGAACATCTAATCTGGACGCCTTATTCTGGACTAACTGAAGTCTGTTAAGATCTGTCTTATTAGCTGCTGACCAAATGATTGAACAATACTCCAGATGAGACATTACTAGTGCATTAATGACATCTTTCATAATTGAAGAAGTGATACAGAAAGAGCATTTCATAGCCATAGCTATGCCTTGTCCCATTTTCTTAAAAACAATCGATGTGCTGAGACCATGAAAGGTGGTGATTTATGGTTGATTGATTGATTGATTGATTGATTGAATCTTTATTTTGAACATGTTGAAAAAGTACAACAAAATAGAATTAAAAGAGACAAATGAACAAAGCAAAACAAAAGGAAAACGAGCAACCACAACTCCAAATAACGTTCATGTTCAAAAAGGAGCAGGAAGAAGCATAAGCTTATTTAATCCCACCCCTTTTCCACTATCTAGTATCAATAGAATACCTCCTTGCAATTACATTATATGTTATGTGTAATTTTTTTTTTTTAATATATATATACATATATGTTTCTATCTATCCATACATACGTATATACACATACGCACATATACACATTTTCAATAACCCCATTAACACCTCAAGGATACACAACCTACAAATATATATATACCCATACCAACATACCCGTGCACCCGCACACACATGAAAATGTTAGACAAGAACACCCTATCAAATCTCTACCTTTTCCCTGTACCCTGTAAAAACCATATCCTTAAACCGCTTTTTAAACTGCGCCATGCTTGGACATTGCTTCATATCTTTACTTAGTCTGTTCCACAGCTTCACTCCACACACAGAGATGCAAAAACTTTTTAATGTTGTACGGATACGAGGATGTTTTAAATTTAATTCCCCCCTCAAATTGTATCCCCGTTCCCTTTTAGAAAACGCCGAGTAGTTTAATCTGGGTGACGTGTTCTAACACTGGCTATGGAAAGACTCAGTTGCGGGCTGTTGACTAATCTGCTTCTAATTAACATAGATTTGGATTTAGATACATTTAAAATCATGCTGTTTTTACTTATCCAGTCAAACACATTCAGCAAATTTTTTTGTGACACGCTGATCAATTCAGAGTTGTCACTGGCTGAATAAAACATGGTGGAATCATTGGCATACCCAAGATTAAGCCAAGACATATTGCTGATCGTTTGTGAAAACTGAATAGAGAAGTGAGGCAACCTTTCATCAAGCACAGAGCAGCTGATGAAAATCAATAACATTTTAGTTTATCAATCAAAAGATCTAAATTTATCCAAGAATACCACTTTCCCATCATCTTGATGTTTATACCATATATTATCTGTCATATGAATTAGAGCTGAGCTGGTAAAATGACCAGCTTGGTTCTGTTAAAGTGAATTGTTAAATGTTGTCATTTTTATGCTACCATCTCTACATTGTTTTAACTCTGTGGTGAAAGGAATTTATTTGTCCCCCTCCCCAGCCTCTCGAGGTTCTGGGGGGGGGGGGCTAATGAGATTCGAAGTGCGTTTCTGAGATACCGACGAGGCCTCCCTTGCAAGTAAATCGATCGTTCGCTGTTGCCTTGTTTTTCTTTCACGGGAATAAGTCCTGGAGACAGCGGGGTCTGAGTTTAGACCCAACAGGTTCAGTGAAGAAAAATGTCTGATTGTAACCTGAGGGTTTTTTTACATTAAGAAAAAGGCACCAAACATCAAACCAATTTAAGCCTAAACAGTAACACATGAACGTAGAGCAGGGCGATATGACCAAAAATATTAACAGTAGAAATGCAAATTCCTCGGAGCAAATGTCGGCCAATTTCCACTGGAAATGCCTTTTGGTTAAACTGTGAGCAAGGAATTTGCATTTGCACTGTTAAATTTTTATATAACTTCAATACACATAAAAAACAGCTGTTTGTTTAAGTGAAAATACATTGATGGGATTTTTAATAAAGTTGTGGAGTTGTAAAGTATTTTGTCTCACGTCAATTATATCGTCAGTTATATCATTATCGCAAATTTTCAAATGTATATCGTGATAAATATTTTTGGTCATATTGCCCTGCTCTGTCTGTCACCTTCTGTGTTGAGCTCATTGTTTTCTCTGTAGTGGCTGAGCTGAGTCCAAGTAGCTGAAAATGTTCCTCTGCTGCTCCGTCAGACTCTTCTCCTCCTGCTGATCAGCTGGGACACAAAACAGATCTTTGTTAGGCTCCACACTGCACTGAAGAGTCAAAGTGTCTCATATGTTCATCTGACAAGTAAAAGAACACATTTTTGCTTCCCGAGGTGGGCAACTTATTGGAAACAAACACAAAAGGTTTAAGCACCGATACAAAATTTAGCAGTATAGCAGGAGAGACTGAGGCCTGTTATTAGAATCAAATGCCCAGTAGGCTGACACACCAATATATATATACACACATATATGTGTGTGTGTGTGTGTGTGTGTGTGTGTGTGTGTGTGTGTATATATATATATATATACATATATATACATATATATACATATATATATATATATATATATATATATATATATATATATATATATATATATATGTGTGTATGTATGTATGTATGTATGTATGTATGTATGTATGTATGTATGTGTGTGTGTGTATAGATAGATAGATAGATAATAATAAAACATGGTGGAATCATTGGCATACCCAAGATTAAGCCAAGACATATTGCAGATCGTTTGTGAAAATATATACATATATTGCTACAGAACAATGGAGATTTCCGTTATATGGTAACGCCCTCAAATCACGTGACGCCCAAAATTGTACAATACTGATGCTTGAGAGCGCGCGTGTGATGCAAGTATGTGTAGAGTGTTGAGCGCGTGATCAGTGGTGAGAAAAACAACTCACGAAATTTGACCTTTCTATACTCGTGGCTCACTTACACTTCTAATCTATTCGTTTGCACACTTACACACATCCAGCTGTGGTTTCCTGTTTTGCTGCACTCTGGAGAGCCTCGCCTTTAACGGTCTCCTCTCACAGAGAGCAACAGAAAACTTCATTCAGAAAACTTCGAAAAACTCAAGATTGACTGAACTCAGTTCAAAGTTACCTTGGCACTTACCTTTAGATGTGAGAGGTAGTGATGGTCCGCTTGAAGCTGACGCTCCGGTGCGTGTGTCAGAAAAATCAACACGCTGCTTCAGAAGCACTGTGTCGAGGTTTGATTCGTTTGGCCAGAGTCACGTGATTACTGACGTCTGAAGCTTCATTTAGAACGTACTTTTTTTATTTTTTTAAGTTTGACGAGCATCTTGACTTTTGGTCTTTGGATATTAACAGTCCTGGGTATGTGACTTCTTGTTTAACAGAAATGTTACAGATAGCATTTGCAGTGCAGTCTTTAATTGCTAGAAATTCACATTTTTTAGATTTAGACATAAACCAGATGCCTCAGAGAAATCACTAATAACACTAAGGGCTGGACGGATTTGATTTGCATTCTTCAAGAAGAGTGGTGTCATCAGCTAGCTGGCTGATGATGAGCTCCTTATCAGCTATGGTGATTCCTTGTAAAACAGGTCAAATCTTGGGGTGGAGTCTTAATCATTTTAACTGAGCTATTGCCATTCGTGTACAAGGTTTTGAAGCTTTACAGAAAAATTATCTAAAGCCAAATTTTTTCAACGAGTGGAAAATAAATTGATGTTCAATTGTATCAAAAGCCTTTTAAAAATCCAGGAAGAGAATGAAGCTATTGTCAGATACCAAATCAGAGTAATCAAGTAGATCCAAAACCAGTCTAATGTTATTAGCAATGTGTCTATTTCTCATAAAGCTTGATTGTGTCTCATCGATAATTGTACCCAAGAACTCTTTAATTCTGTTAGCAAGTACTAAAGCCATAATTTCATAGTCATTATTGAGCAGACAGATGGGTCTCCAATTATCAATAAGAAGTAAATCTTTGTTTGGCTTTGGAATAAGTGTTATGAGACCCTGAGTAGGAGGGAGGGTGTTATTCTCTATACTTTCTATGAAAACCTGCAGTAAGAACGGAGCACTTCGTCTCCATGGCCTTATCAACATCCAATCGCCAGACTTCAGACTCTGCTCCTGAGGAGAAACAGAATCATCTGGCAGATCATTTGTTCTCATGACCTTTTTTACTTTTAAACATTTTGAGCATCCAATCTGCTAATGTGCTCTCTCTTCTGCTTTTCTATCATCACTACAGAAGACTAAAACTCTAAATGCTCTACCATATATACTCTCAAAGCTCACAGCTTTACTGTGCCGTTAGTTCTCTCTACCAACCCTGCACTTTGTGGATGATATGAACAATGATGTTTTAGTGCTATCCCTAGATGCTGTGCCATTAATCCAATCACTTCATTTACAAAGTGTGGACCATCATCACTATAAATAGTCTCCGGAATCCCGTGTTCCGGGATGATATTCTTACATATTGCTTTGGCAACCGAAATGGCATCTGCTTCCCTAGTTGATTGATTGATTGATTGATATACCTTTATTAGTCCCACAAGGGGAAATTTCATGTTAAGGCTGCCGTCCTACTGCACGCAAGGGCTGCCGACCTATTGTACGCAAGGGCGGCGCCATCTTACCCTCCAACCATACATACATTACACAAAAACATCACATGGGGAAGACAGGTCAGAGAGGTATAACAATGGAAAATGCACCACATGAGGAAAGATAAGGAGAAAAAAATAACTCCCCCAGACTGAGCTCCAACAGGGAGATCAGTTTGAGAACAGAAAAAAAAAACACCTCTGCACATAACACATGAAAAAACTCTTAATACACCAAAGAAACACATGACAAGCAACAGAAGTGGGTAAAGGGTGAGAGACAGACAGTGTAGACAGTACATCCGGGCCTGCAGCCTATGTGCTGGTCTCCTTGATTCACCGTCAGCATCGGAAGGGAATAAGTGTCAAAGGCGTTTGGAGGGGGAGGGGGGATGAGTGTATATCTGCATGTGTGTATATGTCTGTGTGCGTGTGTGTGTGTGTGTGTGTGTGTGTGTGTGTGTGTATGTCCAGACTTCAGCTGAGACAGTGTCCTTCGCTCTGCCAGGCTAAGTAAACAGTCTTCCAGCCAACCCAGGTGGCCTTGCACAGAATGGGAAGAACCCACTACCCACTTTGAAAAAGGGCACACTATCACTAGACAATACTTATAGTTATTACAGTGGGACAGCTCTATAAAATCCATGTGAATAACTTGAAATGGCTGACTGGGTCTGGGGAATTTCCCTCTCTTAGGTCTCAAATTACCCTGAGAATTGTGCTTGCAACATATCATACATGACCTGCAAAATTTTTCAAAGGTATTAAATCCTAGAGTATGAAAATGTTGCACTACTGCTGCCCACGGCCCATGGCTCAAAATAGCAGCAGTCTTATACAAATTCTATGGCAGTATTGGTTTATCGCACAGACAATAACACCATCCTGCAAGCTCGCTCCTTCTGTAAGCCACAACCGTTTTTCCTGCAGTAGGTGAGTGGGCCTGCATGTCTACCAGTGCATCTTGTGTAATAGGCGATGTCTGTTGATGTTGCACTGCTAAAATGTGAACACCATGTGCTCCTAAAGCTGCCTCTTTTGCGATCTTATCTGCAAAAACATTCCCTAATGCAACTGGATCTTTCCCTCACATGTGTGCTGCACATTTACAAATGGCAATTCTACTGGGCAATATTATTGCTTCCAGCAGATTTTGCAGGAGTTTGTTGTGTTGTACAGGCTTCCCTGTAGAGGCTGTCACACCTCGTCTCACCCACTGCACTACAAAGAAATGTAATGTAGCAAATGCATATTGGCTATCAGTGTATATTGTCTCTCTGTAGCTTTACACCCTTCCGTTAAAGCTAGCATCTCTGCTGCTTAAGCAAATATGAAACATGCTAGTTGTCTTGCACAGATAATTTTCTCACTATCTACTTCAGTAAAACCTGTTTTAGCCTGTCCCTCTGCTGTTGTAAAGCTCGAACCATCAACAAACCAAACCATTCCCTCATCAAGTGGCACATCTGTTAAGTCATCCCTCGGCTTACACTCCTTCTCCACGTGCTCTCTACACTCATGAGAAGTGCCCTCTTCTTTTGTTGGCAAAAGAGTTGATGGATTCAGAATTGTGCACCATTTTATGGTTATGTGTGGTTGTAAGAGTAACAGTAACATTAAAGACAAGTGTCTTGCAGCTGACAGAAATTAAATTTTAGTCTGCAGTAGTAGACATCTACCTCGTGTGGAACTAACAGTGTCAAAAGGGGAAATAAACTATTTCCTGAAACATTGCACAGCTTAAGCTGCTGCACATACTGATCTCATGCATGGAGGTAAAGCACAAGAAACTAGAGCTAATCTTTTAGGATAGTAAGTTACTGGCTTCACTTGTGGAAAAAGTGCTGTTAGTTATTTCACAGTCACCTGGCATTTGTGCTGTTCACAGAACCACAAGTCCATCGCTGGACCTCCTCTGCGCTGTCACTTTTGGAGCTTGGCACGCTCCCTTCATCCCTCAGGTTCTCATGTTCCAACGCTGTGGACAATTTAAGGCAGAGCACGTCGTACACCTTAGTTGTCTTCTTCAACGCCAACGTCGAAATGCTTCCACTCCTAATGGTTGTTTGCTGTGCAAAGACTCCTCTCGATGATCTCCTGGAAGCCCAGTAGCACAGCTCTCTGCGCGATGTGTGCTGTGCTGAAGGTGATCTCTGATCCTCCTGAAGCCTCAGCTCCCATCTTGTGGACGATCCCCTCAGTCACTCCTTCTCGTCATGGCACCTCACGACATCTGCAAATTAAAAAATGACACTCATCTCGCCACATGTCAGCGACCCCAATGAGACATGTACAAGAACGTTGCACAGTCTCTCTAAAACAATCTCCAGGGTTTCCCACTTGGAGCAGCCATACTCCAACCTTTAACCCTGTGTGAAAACATTAGTCAGTGGTTAAATGTTTAGATTGTTTAACTCCCAGCTCCAGTCAGAGCCTGTATCCTAGAAGACAAAGTCTTCAAGTTAAAACAACTTCACATTTGCAACCAACTGCAACTCATGAGTTTAATAAAGTATTCAGCATCACAGAGACAAGGATCATTGCAGGTTTATTCTAAACTCATTAAACTCCTACTTTTTCCATAATTTGCTCCAAATCAGTGAACATCTCAACGTCATTCCACATTGTAATCAGTGACTTTCCTTAAGTTTGTCACTCACCATTAGCCCAATAGTGGTCAGATAATGAACTCCATTTAACTATTTTGTAACAACTGCACATCTGTTCGATTGTCACTTGTCTGTCTGTGCTGAATCCTTTACAAGCACTCTTAAAGAAAAACAAACATCAGCCGAACACACGGTTCATCCTGGTGGTCAGGTGTCGGCCATCCAGATTCCATAGGTGCTGTGAAAGGTCATAAAGTTAAGTAAAAGAAGCAACACTGGTTTCAAACACAGTATAACACTGTATTCACTTCTCCCCTGTAACATTCACATTTTCTCCAACATTTTCTCTTTCATCACCAACATATAGCCTGTAACCACAGTTTTCTTCACACAAAATCTCAGTAATCCTGTGTAGAAAAACATTAAGTTGTGTCCTGCTGTAAATCACATGATCAAATCACATGATTAACCATCTGTTGTAGAAAAGAAATGTAAATGTTAGCGCTGCACAGGTGTATACACTCTTTCTCACAGTGATCTCTGTGAGCAACACAAGGTAGTGAATAACACACCCATGGTAAATTCACACACACAGAAAAATTAAAACTAAAAAGGTTAAATTTGCAGAATTCACATAGTCATGTGACCCAAGTTTCCTCCTGTGGTCTCCTTCTGTTCCTGCAACAAGAGACACACACACAGAGATACATCCACACCTTTGTCAGGTGGGGGTTAACGTCACACAATGGTGTTAAGTCAGTCAGTCTTGTCAGCTTTTGTCAGCTTTAATCAGTCAGTCAGTTCCCCATTTTTTTTTATTATCGATATCGACCAGACCTCATACCACAGGCTGTACCCAGGGGAGTCTACACCAAGTCTGTATGGTTTACCGAAAATACATAAACAGGGGGCACCTTTAAGACCGATTGTCTTCATGATCAACTCTGTCACCAATAACATCTCCAAGTTTCTGGCTTCGATCCTGTACCCGCTGGTGGGCAGCTCTGAACACCACATCCAGAACACCCTGGATTTTGTTGAGAAGGTGAGAGATGTCATTATGGAGGCAGATGAAACCATGGTCTCGTACGACATTACATCTCTCTTCACTTGCATCCCAGTAACGGAAGCGTTGGAGGTAGTCCGTAAGAGATTACAGGATGACACCAACCTCAGCAACAGGACCACTCTCAGCATCGAATAAGTGTGTTTGCTTTTGGAACTGTGTCTTCATTCCACCTACTTCACATACAGGCAGAAACATGGGTGTGCCATGGGCTCCCCAGTTTCACCCATCGTGGCCAATTTGTACATGGAAGAAGTGGAAAAGAGGGCTTTGCTATCCTACCCTGGAACACCACCAGATATGTGGATGACACCTGGGTGAAAATAAAATCTGAGGATGTACTACACTTCACGGATCACATTAACTCGGTGGACCGACACATCAAATTCACCAGGGAGGATATGAAAAGTGTCAGGTTAGCCTTCTTAGACTGTGAGATTTCCATCAGTAATGGGGGACATCTAAAAGCTGACGTGTACCGTAAACCTACACATACGGATCAGTATCTAAGGTTTGACTCTCATCATCCACTGGAGCACAAACTGGGTGTCATCAGGACGCTACAACACAGAGCGAACCCCATCCCCACTGACACAGCGGCCAAGGAGGCAGATGAACAGCACGTCAAGAAGGCCCTGAGTAAATGTGGTTATCCCAGCTGGACTTTTGTCAAAGCGGGAAAGGCACCTAAAGAAAGCTCCAGCCGATCCAGGAGAGAAGGACAACCGCTGCCCAAGTGAAAACCTGTAGTGATCCCATATGTGTCAGGAGTATCGGAGCAGTTGAGACGCATTTTTTCTAAACACCGGGTCTCTGTGGCTTTTAAACCCCAAAACATGCTGCACCAAAAAGTGGTCCACCCTAAGGATCGGGTCCCCCGACACAAACAGAGTAACATAGTGTACGCTGTTAAGTGCCAGGAGGATTGCCAGGATTCATACATCGGGGAAACCAAACAACCTCTGGCGAAGAGGATGGCACAACCCAGAAGAGCTACCTCGTCAGGCCAGGACTCTGCAGTCTATTCACACCTACAGGCCAGTGGACACTCTTTCAATGATGAGGATGTACACATCCTGGACAGGGAGGAACGCTGGTTTGAGGGCGGAGTCAAGGAGGCCATTTACGTGAAAAGGGAAAGACCATCTCTGAATCAAGGAGGGGGCCTAAGATTATTAGACACCACCAGAAGGCAGCAGGTTGTGTAGCAGGAGTAACTGTGTTTAGAGTGTTTTAAAATGTGAAAGTATAGGCAAACTTTTAACATCTCTAAAACCTTCTCCTTCTCTTATCACAGCCCTCATAGATGTCTGAATAGTCTAAACTCACAAGTAACCACAATAGACCAGAAAAAGAAATCTTATTGATGCAAATCTTCTCTAACACCTTCACGTAGCAGGTATCAAACTGATGAGACACTTTTTCTCTTCCCGTTGACAAGAACTTGACATGGACTTGAATTTTCCATACTTACTGTTCGTTTTGTTGAGGATGTCCAAATTTCTAAGGTAGACCAAACAGGAGAACCAATGGGACACAGCTTTGTTTCACAAACAAGTGGAGCTGGGTACAGGGGGATGGCATGAGCTTGCTTGGGGTCAAGGGTTCTTCCAGGTCCAGGATGAAAGAAGTTCCATAAAAATTCTTATCCAGTCTAATTCATGCTCCTCAAAGTCTATCGATTTATTGGATTGTGAACATTAGAGTTCAAAGGGTTTCAGGGCTGCTGGGCATTCGTAGAGAACAAAATATTTCATCTATACTAATGAAATGTATTTTTTAATATTTGTCACATAGAGCATTGCACAGTGCTTTACATGATAGTCCCCCCAAAATAGGTCCACTTGCAGGGTTGTTGTTGGTTGTTGCTGTGTGTCTGTTCTGCTCCTGCGGTCCTCTATATATCACAATGAGTACCACCTCATAAAATATATGGCTCTTGAAGTACCGCCCTTATTGCCGACATTAAAGTACAGTAGTTTAGGCCTATTTAACACCATATACAGTTTACTTGAAACAATTTCATTTCATATATGAATGTTATTCATTTTAACGGTCAGAATGTGACAGGGATTTAATAATAACAACTGTACTGCATTAAAACTCCACAGCAGGTGGGATATCCAGTCTTTTTTTTTTCTTTTTTTTTGCCTGTCCCATTTGGTTCTTTAGCCGTCAGAATTGTTGTCTGAAGACCAATAAGGATACCCAATGGATTCATTTTGCCAAATGGATCATCATGGCATTGCCGTATTGGTCCATTTGATCGACCTTTGTTTTTATTACTTATTTTATTTTATTTTCAGTTGTTACAGACGGGACAGACATGAGTGAGGGATAGGAAAGGGAGAAAGAAAGAGGAAGGAAAAGAGAAACAGAAGGGGAGAGGGACAGTGAGAAAGGGGAAAAAATCTCCTGGATCACCTGTTGAAAGAGAAAGAATAGAAATCAAGCAAAAAAAACAAAACAAAGCAACATACCAAACACAACACCATCGCATTAATCTAGCTAAGTGTAAACAGCAGTAAATACTAAATATTGAATGTTGTTGTGCAGCACGCAGGACTGACAGTGCAGAATGTGCTTTGAAGTAGCAGCCAAGAAAGGTGTAATTTAAGTCTACGAACAGTGAACACCCGTGTGCACACCTGTGTGGATCAGCGCGCTTGTATTCAAATGGTTTCCCCATGTAATGGTCTGCAAGAGGATGTAGAGAGCCATAGCCCTGTCCCCCAGGGCATGAAGCAGGCATGGAGGAGATCCAGGCCCCAGACATCCAGAAGCCCTAGAGTGCGAGAGCCCAAGGAGGACCACTGCAGGGGCATCCGTGCCACCCTCATGGGAAGGGCTGTGGATCCCCAGACGAGGGGTCACCCAGTAGCCACCGAGCAGAAGCTAGAGGGGGCTGCACCGGCGTGCCCGCTGGCTCTGCCGGCAGCCAGCTGTGCCAGAGTGAACCGAGCCGCAGGCCCAGAGGCCGGAGGCCCGAGGGCCCCCTGCACCCCGGAAGAGGCCTGACCGAGCAACAGGCGCCAGGCCCCGCCAAGTAGCCACCACGAGTGAGCTAGTACAAACCTGAGCGCCCAGCCCCGGACACCAAGAACCACCAATGCACCGACCCCTGAGGGCATCAGTCACCGGCAGGGAGTGTGGTGAGGGGAGATAGGCCTCCACACTTTGGAGGGCCTGGGAGTTCCCAGAGAGGTGAAGTCTAAGAACCGACCTGACATATAGACACAGACAAACAGGCACACACAGACACAAACATGCATTCCCACCCTCATGCACACATATACAAACACTCAGCACTCACCCAACGTAGGGATTGACATAAATGGACATGTACACACAATCACACTCCCCAAACATACTCTATACCCCGGGTCCAGGTACCCTCGCCCCCAGAGGGGGAAACGGCACCCAGACCCAAGAGATGTTACCCTTCCCCCCGGGGTGGAGCAAGCAGACCGTCCCAGGCTCCGCAGCAGCAGGGAGGCCAATCGGACAGCCAACATCTCCTCCCAGCTCCCCCGCCCCGATGGCTACCCCAAGGCGGGTGTGTCACCATATACAGTTTACTTGAAACAATTTCATTTCATATATGAATGTTATTCATTTTAACGGTCAGAATGTGACAGGGGTTTAATAATAACAACTGTACTGCATTAAAACTGCAGCAAGTGGGATATCCAGTCTTTAAGTGATGACCTGATGTCCTCTTGTCATCAAAGTGCAAGACGGGCGAATATCTTCAAATCTTTGAATAAACATAGTGGCCTTGTACAATGGGTTATGCAGAGGACTCCCAAAAAACACACTGTCTGGTACATCCCAGTTCGTCTCACTTCCTGCGAGAATGGTCAATCAAATGAAGGCCAGGAGCTTAAGTTTGATTACATTTTTCCACTCTTTTCCCCTGTCTGTGGCTACTCTTCATGCCTTCATGTTTGTGTATGTCAGCACCTCTTCTATTATATTATCAGACATGAACATCTTCCATGTATCTATTGGGGAGACAGTACTAGACCCAGGTGCAAGCCCTGGCTGACTAATTCAGAATATTGTGGCTAGAGCAGTAAGAGGGGCTCATTCTGTTAGACTCAATATCCATTTCCTCTTCAGATGACTCATCAGAGGACTCCTCTGTATCTGACTGGCCTTGTTCAGTGGGGGGGACAATAGTCTGGGTACTCTATATCTTAGATGTCAGATTCTGAGTCAGTGCCTCCGATGCGCTCTTCATCCCATCCGTCCTGGATCATTTGTAGGTCCACAGGGATCCTAGCTGGCCTCATAGCAGCCATGTTACTTTAAATATTAAAATGAGAAAGTACAATGTTTGAAATGCACAGAAAACTATAAACAGGGCTGCACATAAATGGTCCGCAGGTGCGCATTTGCTGTCAAAATAAAAGACGCGCACCAGATAATAAGTTGGAACGCTCGTTTGCGTACATTAGATGTTCTGGAGGAGGACAGACATTTGTTCAGAACTCAGATGTTGAAGAAGCAAGCTCCATATGCAAATACTTTGGTGTTCCTCCACCACAAAAGAAGCGCGTATTCTCTGAATTTCCGGGAATACTTTTATTTTGACAGCGAATGCGCACCTGCGGACCACTTATGTACAGCCCTGACTATAAATCACGTATGTTACTGTGTAAAAATTAATTCTTGATCCATCAGAAGTGTAAGTGGGTCAGTCAGAGTTGCTAAGAATGAAAGTTTCATAGCAGATTCCACAGGAACTGCTTGGGGTCATTTTTGACCCCACTTCTGGAAGAGTGGGTGTCAATGGAAAATTGTACTTAGTAGTCAGTATAATCTTTTAATGATATAAGTTTGCATATGGTAGAATACTGCATGTAATCATTTGTGTTTAGAAGTATATAGTTGGTGGCATATTGAAAGAATGTCTCATCCTAGGAGGTCTGTAACATTCCAGGGTGTTCTGGCGTTCACCCCCACATCCTAGGAGCATGGGAGATAAGCTGAGGTTGTCCATTTTCTGACTTTCTTTATATTCTGATAGTTTGTAACAATATGAAGTGCAAGAAGAATTGTGAAGTAATTTTAAAATATTGTTCCTAATTTGGGAACAACAACACCTGCTTCCATGTCTTGCATTAATATTTTAATAACTTCTCTGCTTATTGACAATTGTTCCTTGGATAATTATTATAATAATGGATTGCATTTATATAGTGCTTTTTCGGGACCCCTCAAAGCGCTTTACAATACCACTATTCATTCACTCTCACATTCATACACTGGTGAAGGCAAGCTACAGTTGTAACCACAGCTGCCCTGGGGCAGACTGACAGAGGCGAGGCTGCCATATCGCACCATCGGCCCCTCTGGCCATCACCAGTAGGGGGTAGGTGAAGTGTCTTGCCCAAGGACACAACGACCGAGACTGTCCGAGCCAGGGCTCGAAACGGCAACCTTCCGATTACAAGACAAACACCCAACTCTTGAGCTACGATCGCCCTAACTCTATTTGTACGATACGACGAAGGGAAAAACAGGGTACCTTTTGAAAATATTTCAACATTTATTGTATTATTTATTTTTGCAAAATAGATGCATTATACTCCGTGCTTTTTCAAAGAAAATGACACTTGGGGTTCAAATGAAAGCACTGGGGTGTAACATTATTGGAGACTATGAAGATATTAACAAATTGTACAGATATGAGTGTATGTGTGTTTCAATATCTATATATAAATTTAGATGCACAGAAATGCCTGAAAGCAGTGGAATAAAGGAATAAAAATGATAAGAGATTTTTTAGTTTTGTGATTATTGTTTAGTTGTAGCTTCATTTAAGATAGGAGAGCTTGTGAGTTGGAACCACTACAGGAAAGGAAAGTGGAACCAGATGTGTAGAGGAATGCGGTGACATACATACTACATCCTGAGTTAACGGTCACCCCCCTCTCTCACTCTCCTTTTAAGGAAATGTTTAAGTTTCTATACATACCAAGCTATCTCCTATTTCAACAGATAAGCTAAAGGTTTCTCCTATTATGGAAACGTTTTTGTATACTGAACATACCACTCCTACTTCCTTGAGAGCTCACTTGGAGTATAAATAAAGAATGCGCTGAGAGCCCTGCGCGGTTTTTCTGTCACATCTGTTGTGCGCACTTTGACAGCAGAGCAGATCGGACTGACCGCCCATGCGCATGTAAAAATTAGATATCTGAGTGTGACTTCATTTGCCTTTCTAATAACTTTTCTCTTCACAAAAAAGATTTCAGATGATAAATTCAGGGGGTCCGTCTAGACATCCATCCATTTTAATATAAATTAAAATAGAGTCATGCAAGACTCAAATGCAACATCAAGAATAAAACACAGTGAGACATGGTCAAAGAAAGACACTCTATAAGAAGTCCCACGATATGAGCAAATGTATGTAAGGAGATACTGTAGCAGAAAGGCAGCTTCACATCTTCGCCATGGTGGCGATGACTGGAACGAAAAAAACAGACAAACAAGAGCTTTAAGCTTTTCTGCAAATACTTTTCATGTGTTTGTGTTTGCACGTATCTTTTATCTTCTTTACTGTCAGACAATTAAACACCAGCGAGGCTGCAGCTGAAAGAACATCAAACGAGAAATGTCTTTTAAACATTACTTTAATGAAATGCTCAATCATGATGAATCAGATTCTCCTGCGTCTTCAGAAAGTAAAAATAAACTAAAAGTAAACTTACTGAAAGTAAAAAAAAAGGTGAAAACTAGCGTATGTGGATAAATCTGGTATATTTACACGATGAATTCAATACACATTCATATCTGACTCTGCTGCTTTGTCAACAGCAGCTGTGTTGCTTCCAGTCAGTATCACGTGCTGAGCTCTTGTGCCCTCCTCCTCCTTTGCATCCTTTTAACATTTTCATGTACAAAAACGTTGATGCACAAAATTTGCCATAAAAATCCTCATACAACAATATTGTTTTTTGCTTTTTTCATAAATGACTCATCATCATCATCATAATCATCTTTGTTTAGATGCAAGAAGAATCATATAGAAATGAAAAAGGTATAAATCTTCTGACCAAACCTGCTGGGACTGTGTGAGGTCCTGAGGCTAAGAGTAAGGATTTATCCACAGGAGAGCTGCGTTCTTACAAACCATCCCACTGTGTAAACCTGACATCTGTGGAACAGCTGAGCTGTATGATGTGTACAAGGACACAAAACATTATTTACCATCAGATCCCGAGCCCTCCATGTGTTAATCAAGAAACTGCTGCTGTGCTACATCCATAAATAATGAATAATTTAGGAGCTAAAGCTAAAAGGACAGTTTATTTGTACCATCTTCATGTGAACACATTCAAGAACATCGCAGATGAAAGAAACATTAAAAACTTCCACACTACATGAAGCAAGAAAAATAGTTTTTCTTTCAGGTGGTTTCAGAAAAACAGAAACATCAAACACCTCCAAGACTCTCTTTGAAAGAACTAAAAACCTTTATTCTCATGGTCCAATCATGAGTGAACTCCCCGATGAAGCCTTGTGTGCTAAAACATGTCAGAGTTTTAAAGGTTAAACATGAGTTTCCAAAACGTTTTGCTGGAGAACAATGAACTATTTGACTGAGTTTCAATTATTTACAGACGAGCAAAACCAGGACAGAGAAAAAAGGACAAAACTGACTCAGTAAAACGACAGAAAATAAGATCCCATTTAAATCTGTATTATGTAGAAGTTCAGCGAAGCAACCAGTTCAGTTCAACACAAGTTTAAATGATTCTATCTGAACTCTGTGGAGCCTGATCTCAAGCTTTTTGAGTCTGACACTGAAACCAGAGGATCTTTCTGTCACTTCAGATTCACTGTGATCCAGTGATGGGAGTGATTTCAGCCCTGAGTGATCACGCTGATGTTTGCACAGAGCAGACAATGAGGTGAATGTTTGGGCACATTGGTAACAGTGAAACAGTTTATTAGTAACGTGGGATCGTTTGTGTTCGAAGTATGAACTGAGATTCCTGAAGCTCTTGTCACACTGGTCACAGCTGTAGTTTCCTTCCATGTGTGCACGTTCATGATAGATACGACCATTTGATTGTGAGAAACTTTTGTCACAGTGTCTGCACTTGTATGGTTTCTCTCCTGTGTGGACTCGTTTGTGTCTATTAAGCTGACCTGCAGAGGTGAAGGATGACCCACACTGATCACAGAGGTGCTTTTTAACCCCACTGTGAATCAGTTCATGTTGTTTTAAGTTATGTGATGTGGTGAAGCTTCTCCCACATTCTTTGCAGTATTTCAGTTTGTCTCCAGTGTGTCTACGTTGATGTGTTTTTAGGGTGTCTCGTCGACTGAAAGTTTTTCCACATAGGTCACAATGAAAGTCTTTCCCACCACCACAGTGATGACAGGGTTGAGAACTGGATCCATCTGTGTCGCTCTGCTTCTAAACAAAGACACAAAGACAGTGTAAGTCAGTCCTTCAACATTTTTATCCTGAACGTCGCCTGAAATAAAGAGCATCTCTGCAGACGTCCAATTACATTTTACTGTTTCAGTTAACACACTCAGTTTACTGGGCTGCAATAACTACAATACTACCACCATAATACTACAGTAATACTAAAATCATAACTGACATGAAAATCTGAATAATCACTCAGAGCTGCTTTTCCATGCAGTAGAATTGCTAACATGCTAACACAGTTTAATGAGCAGAGTTGTTCCAAACAGTCAGGCTAAAATGACAAGATAACAATATAAATACATACCTCACAGTAACTGCACTTGTAGAGTCTCTTTCTGGTGTGGATCTGTTGGTGTCCTCTCAGGTAATGTGGAGATTTAAAGGTCTTCTCACACAGGTCACATTTATAAGGTCGTCCCTCAGTGTGGGTAAACATGTGTTGTTTTAACAGTGTGTGAGTTATAAACTCTTTGCCACACTTTTCACAGCAGTACACATCATGTCTGGTGTGAATGCGTAGGTGTCTATTTCGGTGCCCTCTCTGGCTGAAAGTTTTTCCACACTCGTCACAGCTGTATGCCTTAATTCCAGAGTGGGTAACTAGATGACTCTGTAAGTAGCTACTGCGAGTAAAAGCTCTGCCACACTGATCACAGCTGTACGCTTTAACTCCACTGTGGATGAGTTGGTGTGCTTTTAGGGAACCCTTCCAGGAAAAAGACTTTCCACACAAGTCACAGCTGAACGGTCTCTCTCCAGTGTGGATGACCTGATGCTGTTTTAGATTACCCTTCTCAGTAAACTCCTTCCCACACTCGTCACAGGTGTATGTTTTCTCTCTCTTTCTTCTGTGAGGTTTGTCGGCCTCCTGAGAGCGCTGACTTCTCGCTCCATGTTGTTCCTGCAGTGACAGAGATACAAACAGAGGCAGTGAGTGAAATGCAGTCGTGGAACAAACTGAACCTTCAAACTCCCTCCATTAACACTAGTTTTAAACCTGAAGGTGGAGTGTGGCACCAAACACCTTAAATGGTAAAATGGTAAATGGCCTGCATTTGTATAGCGCTTTACTCAGTCCCTGAGGACCCCAAAGCGCTTTACACTACATTCAGTCATTCACCCATTCACACACACATTCACACACTGGCAATGGCAAGCTACATTGTAGCCACAGCTGCCCTGGGGCGCACTGACAGAGGCGAGGCTGCCGGACACTGGCGCCACCGGGCCCTCTGACCACCACCAGTAGGCAAACACGGGGTTAGTATCTTGCCCAAGGATATTTGGCATGCAGCCAGGAGGCAGCCTGGGATCGAACCACCGACCTTCTGATTAGTGGCTGACCTGCTCTGCCACCTGAGCTACAGCCACCCCACTTAAAGGTCTCTTATCCCCACCTGCTGGTAGTTCTAACACATTACATCCAACCTGGTGTTAAAAATAAAATCATGCCCATCCCTCCTGATTGTGCGCACACACACACACACACACACTTGTTGTTTCTAATACATATTTCTATAATTTTTATAGATTTATACATAATTATTCAGTGATAATAAATCATGTGTTTGTTTATTTGTTTATTCAAAAGGAACCCCATTAGCTTCCACAACAGATGTTGCTCGTCTTCCGTCAAATACAATCACATAAAATATTATACAATAAAGTGGATTCAAGATATCCACATAATTTGGCTCTTACATCCACAGTGAGGTTTCACAATTAAAATATAAGCAATCAATAATAACAACAATAATAATAATAATAACATTATCAATAACACTGAGGCACATTACACAATTATCAAAAACAAATCATCTCTTACAATATTACAACAACTAAAAGTTCTGTAAATCAGCTTTTAAATGTTCATTGAAGTTTTGAATAGTTGGTAATTCTCTAATTTTATAAGGCAATTTATTCCACTTGAAAGTTGCTCTAAATATAACAGTTTTACAAAAAGTTACTTTTAACTCGAGGATTTACTAAATTGCAGTTTGTTGAAAATCGTGTAATATCATTATGTATTTCATCTGGATACTGCAGCTGAGCTGAAATTAATGTGGTGTGTTTAACAGAATTGCATTCTTTATAACTACAAGTAAGCCATAGAATATTTTAGCCTGTACAAGAAGCCAAGAAAGTTGATAATGTATTTTATCGATATTAGTATTAGAGATGGCACGATGCCACTTTTTAATGTCCAATACCGATTCCAATATCATATGGATACCTGCCGATACCGATATGAATCCGATATAGCGTTTTTTGTAATCAATAAAACTGCTTTTTAAATAAATATCTTGCTGCATTTTGTATAAGTTCATACTCAAGTTTTAAAAACAAGACACTAAAGCTATTCCGTTATACCAAATGAGCCCTTTCCTCTACTCCCTCTTCACCCACGACTGCAGACCTGCCGATGGTTCTAACACCATCATTAAGTTTGCAGATGACACCACGGTGATTGGCCTCCTCAGTGACAACGATGAGGCCGTCTACAGGGAGGAGGTGGATCGTCTGGCTGAGTGGTGTGACACAAACAACCTGCTGCTTAACACCGAGAAGACCAAGGAGCTCATTGTGGACTACAGGAGGAATACTGACCCACATCCACCCATCTACATTAAGGGGACGGCTGTGGAGCGTGTGAGCAGCTTCAAGTTCCTTGGAGTCCACATCTCCGAGGATCTCATCTGGACGACCAACTGCTCCAAGCTGGTCAAGAAGGCTCACCAGCGCCTCTTCTTCTTGAGGACTCTGAGGAAGAACCACCTGTCCTCAGACATCCTGGTGAACTTCTATCACTGCACCATCGAGAGCATCCTGACCAACTGTATAACAGTCTGGTACGGGAACTGCTCTGCCTCGGACCGGAAGGCGTTGCAGAGTGTTGTGAAAACTGCCCAGTGCATCGCCGGAGCACCACTTCCTGCCATAAAGGACATCTATAGGAAGCGGTGTCTGAAAAGGGCTGGGAAAATCATCAAAGACCCCAGTCAACCATCACATGGACTCTTCACCCTCCTGCCCTCTGGGAGGCGCTACAGGAGCCTCCGGACTAAGACCACCAGGCACCGGAACAGCTTCTTCCCCACAGCTGTCAGACTCCTGAACTCTGCCTCCTGACATCTGACCCACGTTAAACTCATGGAGTGAAAATACACACACCCACAACCACCTACACACACACACACAATGGACAACTGTACCCTCAAACACACAATAATAACATGGACTGAACCACCACTCACAACCACTAGCACTTTATATAGCCTCTGTAGGAATTATCCACATATCTCACTTATCTTAACTGCACCACTGTATAATTCTGTATAAATAATCATTCTGTATAATACGATAATTTTTAATTCTACAACTGTTTATAACTTGCATATTTCCCATTTCTGTATAGCTGTATATCTCATATTTCTGTATAGTTTTTCATTTCATATTTCTGTATAGTTTTTCATATTTATATCCTGTTCATAGCTTGTACTCACTACAGCCTGTACATACTTATAGTTATAGCATATTCATAACATATTTCATACCGTGTACATTATAACATACCATAATAGACCCATTTCTGTAATATACTTACATATCTATATTATTGCTAATATATATTGTAATATATCTATATCATGGCTAAAGCACTTCTGGATGGATGCAAACTGCATTTCGTTGCCCTGTACCTGTGACATGTGCAATGATAATAAAGTTGAATTCTATTCTGTTCTATTCTATTCTATTCAAATATTTTATAGTTCAGCAACACACATCAATCTAATAAACTTAAACCTGCACCATCCTTCCTATTCTAGTATTTTAAAGAGTACTTATCAGAAATATTAAACAACCTAACTAATAGAGTTGCCAACTCCCAGCAAAAATCTCCCAGAACCACCCCCGCCCTCCGCCTTATGATGCTTAATCAACGTAATCAACTTTAATTTAATGCACGTGTACATCAAATGCACAGAAATAATCAATTATGTTTCTACAATAATTAAATAGATTCACCATCTTTCTTCAACAGAATTGCAGACTGCACAGATGGTACCTTCCCAAAGGAAAAAGGACTATAGCTTACCAGGGTGTAAATTAGACTTAGTAGTTACCATATACAGTAATGGATTTCTATACATTTAATCAGATGACCACTTTGGTTGTAAGATTCAGATTATTATTTATTAAAAGTTAGTCCTTTAAATGAAATAACAAAGAAAAGTATTCTTTGTGCCTCCCTTTTCTTGTTAATGCCCTACCTGCCCCCTGGCAAAGCTTTGCTAGACCCGCCCCTGCACAGTTACCAGCTGTCAGCTACTTAGAAAACATGAGAGAAGAAGAGGCAGCTGCAGCTTAAGGACACGGACTAACTCCAGAGTCTTTTTCCCCCATTCTAGCTGAAGTACGGGACAAATCGCTTCCTTTTCACCTCAGTATGGAAGAGATTAAGATTAAAAATGCTGCGGTTTGGAAGCATGTAGTGAGGCTCCAAATGCTCCACCAGTTCGCCGACAGGTCTCGCAGGCAACAGCCGCTCTATCAAGTGACACATACTTCTCTGATAAGCAAAGTTGGGTTACGCGAAGTAGCGCGTTTTGTGAGGCGAGGATCGGTCCATTTTTAATTAGTATAGTATGAACATCTAATCTGGACGCCTTATTCTGGCCTAACTGAATTCTGTTAATATCTGTCTTTATAGACTTCAGACTTCAGTTAGTCTGAAGTCTGAAGTAAACGAAGTGCGTTTTTGAGATACCGACGAGGCCTCCCTTGCAAGTAAATCGATCGATCGCTGTTGCCTTGTTTTTCTTTCATGGGAATAAGTCCTGGAGACAGCGGGGTCTGAGTTCAGACCCAACAGGTTCAGTGAAGAAAAATGTCTGATTGTAACCTGAGGGTTTTTTTACATTAAGAAAAAGGCACCAAACATCAAACCAATTTAATCCTAAACAGTAACACATGAAAGTAGAGCAGGGCGATATGACCAAAAATATTAATAGTGCAAATGCAAATTCCTCGGAGCAAATGTCGGCCAATTTCCACTGGAAATGCCTTTTGGTTAAACTGTCAGCAAGGAATTTGCATTTGCACTGTTAAATTTTTATATAACTTCAATACACATAAAAAAACATCTGCTTGTTTAAGTGAAAATACATTGATGGGATTTTTTTGCACTAATAAAGTTGTGGAGTTGTAAAGTATTTTGTCTAGTGTCAATTATATCATCAGTTATATCATTATCGCAAATTTTCAAATGTATATCATGATAAATATTTTCGGTCATATCGCCCTGCTCTGTCTGTCACCTTCTGTGTTGAGCTCATTGTTTTCTCTGTAGTGGCTGAGCTGAGTCCAAGTAGCTGAAAATGTTCCTCTGCTGCTCCGTCAGACTCTTCTCCTCCTGCTGATCAGCTGGGACACAAAGCAGATCTTTGTTAGGCTCCACACTGCACTGAAGAGTCAAAGTGTCTCATATGTTCACCTGACAAGTAAAAGAACACATTTTTGCTTCCCGAGGTGGGCAACTTATTGGAAACAAACACAAAAGGTTTGAGCACCGATACAAAATTTAGCAGTATAGCAGGAGAGACTGAGGCCTGTTATTAGAATCAAATGCCCAGTGGGCCGACACACCAATACACACACACACACACACACACACACACACACACACACACATACATATATATGTATATATATATATATGTATATTTATATATATGTATATTTATATATATGTATATATATATATGTATATATATACACTGCGCTTTGATGTCGCTCGTAAGGGTGAAACGCGTTGTGAAACGTTTGAGAACCACTGCCACAGAACAATGGAGATTTCCGTTATATGGTAACACCCTCAAATCACGTGACGCCCAGAATTGTACAATACTGATGCTTGAGAGCGCGCGTGTGATGCAAGTATGTGTAGAGTGTTGAGCACGTGATCAGTGGTGAGAAAAACTTGACCATTCTATACTCGTGGCTCACTTGCACTTCTAATCTATTCGTTTGCACACTTACACACATCCAGCTGTGGTTTCCTGTTTTGCTGCACTCTGGAGAGCCTCGCCTTTAACGGTCTTCTCTCACAGAGAGCAACAGAAAACTTCATTCAGAAAACTTCGAAAAACTCGAGATTGACTGAACTCAGTTCAAAGTTACCTTGGCACTTACCTTTAGATGTGAGAGGTAGTGATGGTCCGCTTGAAGCTGACGCTCCGGTGCGTGTGTCAGAAAAATCAACACGCTGCTTCAGAAGCACTGTGTCGAGGCTTGATTCGTTTGGCCAGAGTCACATGATTACTGACGTCTGAAGCTTCATTTAGAACGTACTTTTTTTTTTTTTTTTTTTTAAGTTTGACGAGCATCTTGACTTTTGGTCTTTGGATATTAACAGTCCTGGGTATGTGACTTCTTGTTTAACAGAAATGTTACAGATAGCATTTGCAGTGCAGTCTTTAATTGCTAGAAATTCACATTTTTTAGATTTAGACATAAACCAGATGCCTCAGAGAAATCACTAATAACACTAAGGGCTGGACGGATTTGATTTGCATTCTTCAAGAAGAGTGGTGTCATCAGCTAGCTGGCTGATGATGAGCTCCTTATCAGCTATGGTGATTCCTTGTAAAACAGGTCAAATCTTGGGGTGGAGTCTTAATCATTTTAATTGAGGTATTGCCATTCGTGTACAAGGTTTTGAAGCTTAACAGAAAAATTATCCAAAGCCAAATTTTTTCAAAGAGTGGAAAATAAATTGATGTTCAATTGTATCAAAGGCCCAAGGGCGTAGATTTGGCATGGACGGAAGGGACGTGTCCCCACCAATATCGAGCAATTATTGAATTGTCCCCACCAATAATTTGATCTCTTCGAGTAAAGAAAAACAAACCCGATAGTAAGAAAAAAACGATCTGTCAGCGTCTCGTTCAGCGAGTGGAGCAGAAAGAGTTAAATTACGTTCTCTACCGGAGTCCTACGTCATGTGACAAATATGGCCAATGTGATTGGCTGAGCCTTTCAGGGAGCTCTGTTTAGTTTCAGCAGCGGCAAACCTGCGCTGCGAGGCGGAGAGGAGGATGGCAGCAAAAGGAAGAACCTGGATATAAGAAATTGTTTTTCAAAGAAACCTGTAAGTCACTTAAAGTCAAGTTCACTCATATAATGTGTCCGTCACAATAACGTTACAGGCTATGCTAGGACATACATGCCAACACTCACGATTTTTCCGGGGAATCCCGAATTTCAGTGCCCCTCCCGAAAATCTCCCGGGGCGACCATTCTCCCCCCGATTTCTCCCGATTTTCCACCCGAACAACAAAACTGAAAACCATATCCCAGACTGGCACAGCCAATTCCAGTTTCCAACAATGGCTACGATTAGTGCAGCTACTTAATTTTAATATTACTCTTATTATTCTTTCTGGGTCGCAAAATAAACTTTTAACACATTTTCAGGCGAGAATGTAGCTGTGTAAACGTCAAATAACTTAAACATGTTATTGTTTGACCTTTTTCAGTGCTTTAGTTGTGTTTTATTTGTTGGTGAGTAAATGGTTTTGGCTGAGATTAAAGTTATTAGATTAAATTAAATTAAATAAAACTTTTTTAATCCCTCGGGAGGATTCCTCCGGGGTTCTCACACAGCTGAATAAACTGCTGTGTGAAAACAGCAGTTTATTCGACCATCTACGCCAGCGTCCGGTTATATTTTAGACAGCAAGGAGCAGACGGCAGGTGACGTAATTCTGAAGGCTAGACCGTCCAATTTCACAGTCGCTCATTTCCGGTCTATCCGGCTTTCGGAGGACCCGGCCCACTTAGACCACAAAGGCCGGGTCCTCAGGTGGACGCAGCCTCTGAATTTGGACACCCCCGGCCTGTTTCCGGCCGGACAATAATAACGGTGACATTTAACTTATTTTATCCGATAAATAAACACTGTAAGATTCAAGTTTTTTGTATATATATGTACATGTATATCCCCCACAGCCCCTTTGAATGTCTCCCTAATTCTGAGGTCTCAAGGTTGGCAAGTAGGCGCTAGGCTTGGTCCACATCAGTCTAAAATTGTATGTAACCATGAATAATGTGATGCCATGTCCACCAGGAGAGACTGGACAGTATAGACGTAAAACAAATATGCCAGCAGTTCATTTCAGCTAACGAGAGGAGCAGGCATGTGTTTGTTGTGTGGGGCATGTAGTCCATGTCTGTTGCTGTAACAGTAGTTCATGTTTAGAATAAAACATCCCAGCCCCCTATCTGATAGAGGGCAGTAGTGCCTAAAATGTTGCATAATGTTGCTGAGAGATCTGTTACTTTGTGGTAATCTTAGATGAGTAGTTTTATGGACAAAACCCACCAGATCATTCAGTGTTCCCTTAGTGCTAATGTGTCAGAGATGTTGGTGTACTATAACTGAAGTAATGTTGTTAAGTCCTTAAAGTCATATTCTTTTATTGTCATGACTGTATTTGAAGCTATTTTTACTTTTGTATGATACCTGATTTATATGATATATGGCTGAAGTAAACTAAAGCCTGAAATACTTAGTCAGTCGTTTGTTTAATAGTAATTTAACATTATATAATTCACAGCAAGCAAAAACAAAAAGGAAAAAATAAGAAACGGGGCAGGGTTCGATGGTTGAATCATCCGTTCCCACCAATGCCACAACCAAATCTACACCCTTGCAAAGACCTTTTAAAAATCCAGGAAGAGAACGAAGCTATTGTCAGATACCAAATCAGAGTAATCAAGTAGATCCAAAACCAGTCTAATGTTATGAGAAATGTGTCTATTTCTCATTAAGCCTGATTGTGTCTCATCGATAATTGTACCCAAGAACTCTTTAATTCTGTTAGCAAGTGTGGAGAGCAGGGAAATTATTTTGCTGCTATTGTTAATAATCATCATCATTACCATTGCATTAATAATATAATCTACAGCATTGATATTGCATTCAGATGTTTAAACATATTGGCACCCAATTAGCCTTTATTACAGGTGCAGTTATAACCACTTTAAACTGTTGAGTTGAATCTATAATCTTAAATGCTTTTGAATGCTTGTTATAATCTTAAGTGTGTATGTGCTGATTCTGTTGATTCTGAGTACACTCTGGGCCTAAAAGTCTTGACAGGAAACTGCAGGTTTGCAGAGCGTGCTTTTGCAAAAGTGAAACTAAAAGCAGAGTGTAAGTGCAGGTTATTCTGAGGAGCTGTTTGGATGATGCTATTTGAATAACCAGGTTGTTCATTATTATCTTTTATACTTTTATATTCTTTTATTAAGCTTCTAGTAGTGGTTCTTGATTAAAACATCTATTCAATATATTACACATATAGTTTTAGTAAACTGCTAACACATTTGAGAGTGGCCTCTGTTTGACTGTGAGCGTTAGTGGGTGAGGCGAGAGGTGACACAGAATGTCAAGTGAGGTCAGTTAATCATGTTTTGCTTGTGTAGCAGGTTGAAAAAGCTACATGTTTATTTTTGTAAGAAAACCAATTACCCCTTTATTTTTTGTTTATTATTGTGACTTATTTTGACATTGTTATGTGTTGCCAGACCATGGTTATATTTCATTATGCCAGTAGATGGTGCTCTTGCACTGCTGTTCAAGGTTCAAGGTTCTTTATTTGTCACATGCATAGTTATACAAGTATAACACACAGTGAAATGTAGCCTGACACGCTCCTCGACATGTGCAAAAATGGGGGGGGGGTAGAGGAAGAACATTATATATATATATATATAAATAGTATATACATTGGGTGAATGTGCAGTAGTAGCAGCAAGCAGGTGAATTCTGTACATTAATATGAATAGACATCTGACTATTTTACAGAATAGACAATATAAACATATTTAAAATTAAAGGAATTTGAAATGTACATTGTGCCTTGGTTTAGAGTGTCTGGAAGAGAGTCCTGTCTCAGTCAATTATAGATGATGTGAGAGGGCGGGTGTGTGTGTGTTTAGGGCCCGGATGGCTTGGGGATAGAAGCTCCTCTTGAGTCTCTCTGTCCTTGCCCGGATGATGCGGAACCTTCTACCAGATTGCAGAAGTTGGAACAGTTTGTTGCCAGGATGGGACGGGTCCTTCAGTATCTGCGCTGCTCTAGTCCGGCATCTCCTGGTGTAGGTGTCCTGAAGCGGGGGGAGAGCGATCCTGCAGCAGCGTTCTGCTGTACGGATCACTCTCTGGAGAGCTTTTTGGTCCTTCACACAGCTGTTCCCAAACCACGATGTCATGTTCTGTGTGAGGATGCTCTCCACAGCGCCTGTATAGAAAATCCTGAGGATCTTTGGAGAGACCCTGAACTTCCTCAGTTGTCGTAGGTGATACAGGCGCTGCCTAGCCTTTTTGGTCTGGACCTGAATGTGGGCAGCCCATGTCAGGTCTGAGGAGATGTGGACACCAAGATATTTGAAGGACTGCACCCTCTCCACTGGAGCTCCATTGATGATAATGGGCTTGTAGTCTCTGTGCTGACCCCTTCTGAAGTCCACCACCAGCTCCTTGGTCTTGCCGACGTTCAGCTGGAGGTGGTTGTCCTGGCACCATGATGCCAGATTCTTCACTTCATCCATGTAGGCCACCTCATCGTTGTTGGAGATGGCACCCAACACCACTGTGTCGTCAGCAAACTTCACAATGGTGTTGGAGCCATGGGTGGCCACACAGTCTGAAGTGTAGAGGGAGTAGAGCAGTGGCGAGAGGACACATCCCTGAGGTGCTCCTGTGTTGATGGTGATGCTGTTAGAGACGCATCTACCCACCCTCACCACCTGAGTTCTGCCAGTGAGGAAGTCCAACACCCATGCACATAGACGTCTGTTAAGTCCCAGATCCCTGAGCTTTGTGAACAGTCTGCAGGGCACTATTGTGTTAAACGCTGAACTGTAATCAACAAACAGCATTCGCACATAGTTACCCTGTTTCTTGTCCACGTGGCTGAGGGTGGTGTGCAGGACGTGGGCGATGGCATCCTCTGTGGATCTGTTGGATCGGTAGGCGAACTGCAGCGGATCTGTGGTGTCTGGGATGGAGGAGGAGATGATGTTCTTCAGCAGCCTCTCAAACACCTTCATTACTACCGAGGTCAGTGCAACTGGCCGGTAATCGTTCAGGGATGAGGGTTTGCTGTTCTTGGGCACAGGGATAATGGTGGATCTTTTGAAGCACACAGACTTCGCCAGGGACTCGTTGAAGATGTAAGTGAACACACCTGCTAGCTGGTCAGCACAGCAGCACAGCAGACGGCCGGTGATGCCGTCTGGCCCCGCCGCTTTCCTTGTGTTCACTCTCCTCAATGCCGCTCGGACGTCATGCTCCGCGATGCTGGTCACCGGTCTCTCGCTGATGACGTCACTGTCCTCGGTATTCAGGCGGTAGATAGCATTAGCCGCCTGGCTAACCTCGAAACGGGCGTAGAACTGATTCAGCTCGTTGGTGAATGCAGAGTCGGCGTTGATCGGCGCAGTGTCCCTGGCTTTGTAGTCCGTAATGGTGCGTAGTCCGTGCCACATACTCCGTGTGTCGCCCTGGTGGAAGCGGGACTCCACACGCTCCCGGTACCGGCGTTTGGCATCTCTCACCGCGCGCCGCACGCCGTATGAGGCCGCTTTGTAGGCGCTCATATCGCCAGTGGCGAGATCCGCGTTGTAGGAGGCGGTCCTGGCGTTTACTGCAGTGCGAATCGATCTGTCCATCCACGGTTTCTGGTTTGGGAATGTGGTGACCCTCGCAGTGGGGATAATCTCCTCCGCTAGCATATTGACGAAGCATACTGCTACTTCCGTAAACTCGTTGATGTCGACTGCGCATGCTCTGAACATATCCCAGTCGACGTCGTTGAGTGCGTCCTGTAGCGTAGCTTCTGATTGGGCAGTCCACCGTTTTACCTCCCTCGTGGTTACGTCTTCCCTCCGTATGTTTTGTTTATACTGGGGAATGAGGAAGATGGCGTTGTGGTCAGACTTTCCAAAAGCCGGGTGTGAGACAGCTTTGTAGCCCTGCTTGTATGGCGTGTAGCAGTGATCCAAAATTCGATCCCCTCTCGTTGGACACGAGACATGCTGGTAAAAGTTTGGCATGACTTGTCTGAGGTTCGCTTTATTAAAGTCTCCTGCTACAATGAGGGCTGCGCCCGGGTCCTTGTTTTGAAGCGAGCTCAGTACATCATGTAATTCGGACAAAGCCATACCTGTGTCCGCTTGGGGTGGGATGTAGACCACCGTGGCGATGACCGAGGTGAATTCACGGGGCAGATAGAAAGGGCGGCACTTAATGCTCAGGAACTCCAGATGTGGCGAGCACTCTAGCTATCCGGTTGTTCAGTGATGACGTGACGAATCCTACTTCCGGGCCTAAAGTAGTCTGCGTTTAATATGGCTTTTGTGTTGTTAACATGTTTAATGTTATGTATTTTCTTCTATTTGATCTCAAAAAGCTCCTAAAACAGTCAGTGATCACTGTTGACCTCCCTCGGCTTTTATTACCGCTAATCATTTATTTAAGCTCAGTTTTTAAAACCTTAGGATGTAGCTACAGCCCATCCCATGCAGCAGTATATGAATGACTAACCTCGTATTGTGGATGGATTATCTCAGTTGTTCTCCTGGCTGAAGTTTGGTCCTTTTACAGCATCCTGCCATGCGATTACATTTGTTCCTGACCACCGAGAACACTCACGTTAACTTTTATCGAGTGGAAAAAAAAGTTAGATTGTTTATATTATGCTAACATAGCTGTGTCGCTAGCAGTCACGTAGCACATCATTATATACCAGCTTGCCAAACTTCAGTAACCCTACAAACGTTACTGCTGTTTAGTTTTCTGTCTTCATTTATGTTGGAAGTGATAACAGAGCTGTACGTTTTAATTTGTTTCCAAAATCCCGCAGTCAGGACATGCTATATTGTATTTAGATAGAAGCTAGCAAGCTAACTCCCTGCTAACTTCTAACTCCGTTAAATGTCATAAATTCCGTTTTCAGGTGTAACTCAATTGTTACACCTGGTAGAGCAGAACGCTGATCATTTTATTAAAGATGAAAGACTTTAGACAGTTTTTCAACTCTCAGTAATGCCATAGTGATCGTTTGATATATGGACCTGCAGCGGAGTTTAGGTCCAGACATGGCTAGTGATGTCAGACTGAACAATCGGATAGGCTCTGCGCATGCGCAGCTCAGAAATAAATGAGCTCCGGCCTGAGCAAGACGCTAACTTCGGTGTCCTCTCTATTAATCCACAGGTACTGACAAACAAACTTTTATGTTACCAAACTGGTTCTAAATGTCATGTAAGTTGAGTAACAACTGTTCGGCTATATTTTGAGATGATAGTGATGATGTTGTTTTGTGGTATTTTGTTGTAATGAGTATTAGTGTATCATCGGCATAATGCTATAATGCTACGTAGCACTATAAGTATATGCTATGACAGTGGCAACCTGCGACTTCCGAAAATGTGTTGTAGTGTTTGTTTTAGTGTTAGCCAAGCAGTACTGAGTACATGTATTAAGGGGAAAGCTTTTTGTTGGTGAAACAACATTTGCAGTCGTCTGCCGCCATGTTGTGTAGCATTCAGGGGACGCCATGTTCAAAAGTAATAGCGTATATGGCGCGAATGTGGGGAAAGGTTGTGTGAATGTGAGATGGGTTATTTTGGTATGTTGTTATGCTTTAGCCGCGAGTGTTTTGTTTAAGTTGTGAGTATGTAAAGTCATTTTGAATTAGTTTGTATTTATTTTGCTTTTGAGAGAATGCTTTTTGTAACTTTATTTTTGTTTATGAACTCTGTTATTTTATGGTCTAGTGTGATTTGTATTGTGTATATGCAGAAATAAATGAGCTCCGACCTGAGCAAGACGCTAACTTCGGTGTCCTCTCTATTAATCCACAGTTTGCTCATATTTGGCTACGCAGTGCTCTCTACCCTGTGTGCCGCTTGCTGCCGGTCCAGATTCCCCTAGGTCTGGTGCCGGTAACACTTGCAACTGCAAAATTGACAGTTGTCATAAGACGTGCTGCTGATGTTCCAGAAGATAAGCGTGGGCAGGACGGTGACAGGAAGCACCTGGCACGGAGACAATGTTCTTTTCAAACTGTGTTAAAAGTCATTGTGGTTTTGATTTGACGTATGCATATATTGTATCTGATGACGCATGAGGGGGCGTTAACCCTGATGAATCAAAAGCAATCTGAAGTGTCTTTTTGGGTGGAGATCTACAGCTGGTGTTTCGGAGTGTACATCTCCCCACGCTGCGTGTGTTCATTAAAATCAATTGTTTGACCAAGCTCTTCTGGACCATGGTTGTTTGTACTCTCCTCCTTAATATTTGAACCCTGAACCCTTTAAGACCTACCATAAAACCAAGTCCGCCAGAGCTTATATTATATTTTTACATGCTGTGGAGCCATTTTTTGGAGCATTTCAAGTTGCTATACATCAATACAACCATTTTGACAGAGTTAACTGGAAATTTTTATTTGCAACTTTACACAAATTTGGTTTTGCAAACTCTTTCATAAACTGGATAAGAATATTATACAATTCCCCAACAGCTCGTATCAGAACAAATGACCAGACATCCTCCAGCTTCTGTCTCCTGAGGGGCACCAGACAGGGATGCCCACTCTCCCCTTCACTTTTTGCAATTTTTATCGAACCTCTAGCAGCAGCATTTAGACAGGCTACAACAATTAAGGGCATAAAATGTAAGAACGTAGAACATAAAATCAGTCTCTATGCGGATGATGTATTGCTTTTTCTGCAAAACTCACAAACCAACCTCTCTGAGGTAATTACTCTAATAAACTGGTTTTCAAGAGTTTCAGATTACTCAATTAACTGGCCAAAATCTACAGTTCTTCCCATTAACTGCTCCTTCCATAATTCTTCTTCTGCCCCACTACAATCTGGAAATATTAAATATTTAGGTATTAATGTCTCTCCTAAGCTTTCAGACTTAATTAAATTAAACCACATCCCACTTCTAAAGAAAGTAGAAGGCGATCTGACTAGATGGAAATCTTTACCCATATCACTCATGGGAAGGGTCGCCACTATAAAAATGATGATCTTGCCAAAAATAAATTACTTATTTTTAATGATCCCTAACAAACCATCACAAGATTGGTTCAGATCTCTGGATTCATATACAGTGGGGCAAAAAAGTATTTAGTCAGCCACCGATTGTGCAAGTTCCCCCACTTAAAATGATGACAGAGGTCAGTAATTTGCACCAGAGGTACACTCCAACTGTGAGAGACAGAATGTGAAAAAAAAATCCATGAATCCACATGGTAGGATTTGTAAAGAATTTATTCGTAAATCAGGGTGGAAAATAAGTATTTGGTCACCTCAAACAAGGAAAATCTCTGGCTCTCACAGACCTGTAACGTCTTCTGTAAGAAGCTTTTCTGTTCCCCACTCGTTACCTGTATGAATGGCACCTGTTTGAACTCATCATCTGTATAAAAGACACCTGTCCACAGCCTCAAACAGTCAGACTCCAAACTCTGCCATGGCCAAGACCAAAGAGCTTTCGAAGGACACCAGGAAAAGTATTGTAGACCTGCACCAGACTGGGAAGAGTGAATCTACAATAGGCAAGCAGCTTGGTGTGAAAAAATCAACTGTGGGAGCAATCATCAGAAAATGGAAGACATACAAGACCACTGATAATCTCCCTCGATCTGGGGCTCCACGCAAGATCTCATCCCGTGGGGTCAAAATGATCATGAGAACGGTGAGCAAAGATCCCAGAACCACACGGGGGGACCTGGTGAATGACCTGCAGAGAGCTGGGACCACAGTAACAAAGGCCACCATCAGTAACACACTACAACAGCAGGGAATCAAATCCCGCAGTGCCAGACGTGTTCCGCTGCTGAAGCCAGTGCATGTCCAGGCCCGTCTGAAGTTTGCCAGAGAGCACATGGATGATACAGCAGAGGATTGGGAGAATGTCATGTGGTCAGATGAAACCAAAGTAGAACTTTTTGGTATAAACTCAACTCGTCGTGTTTGGAGGAAGAAGAATACTGAGTTGCATCCCAAGAACACCATACCTACTGTGAAGCATGGGGGTGGAAACATCATGCTATGGGGCTGTTTTTCTGCCAAGGGGACAGGACGACTGATCCGTGTTAAGGACAGAATGAATGGGGCCATGTATCGTGAGATTTTGAGCCAAAACCTCCTTCCATCAGTGAGAACTTTGAAGATGAAACGAGGCTGGGTCTTCCAACATGACAATGATCCAAAACACACCGCCCGGGCAACAAAGGAGTGGCTCCGTAAGAAGCATTTGAAAGTCCTGGAGTGGCCTAGCCAGTCTCCAGACCTCAACCCCATAGAAAATCTGTGGCGGGAGTTGAAAGTCCGTGTTGCTCGGCGACAGCCCCACAACATCACTGCTCTCGAGAAGATCTGCATGGAGGAATGGGCCAAAATAACAGCTACTGTGTGTGCAAACCTGGTAAAGACCTATAGTAAACGTTTGACCTCTGTTATTGCCAACAAAGGTTATGTTACAAAGTATTGAGTTGTATTTTTGTTATTGACCAAATACTTATTTTCCACCCTGATTTACGAATAAATTCTTTACAAATCCTACCATGTGGATTCATGGATTTTTTTTTTTCACATTCTGTCTCTCACAGTTGAAGTGTACCTCTGGTGCAAATTACTGACCTCTGTCATCATTTTAGGTGGGGGAACTTGCACAATCGGTGGCTGACTAAATACTTTTTTGCCCCACTGTACTTCTAAATTCCTTTGGAAAGATAAACCCCCGCGTATCAGCTTAAAAACGCTACAAAGAACCAAGGATAGAGGAGGATTAGATCTGCCTAATTTTCACCAGTACTTCTTAGCCAACAGGCTTCAGTTCATCTCAGAATGGTTAAAACATACCTTCTTAGATGAGCCCTGGCTAGATGTTGAACAGGCACTATGCAAGGATCTAGAGATTTCAGACCTACCATTTATTAGCTCAAACATCAAAAGACATGAATGCTTTAACCCTTTAAGACCTACCATAGAACCAAGTCCGCCAGAGCTTATAGTATATTTTTACATGCTGTGGAGCCATTTTTTGGAGCATTTCAAGTTGCTATACATCAATACAACCATTATAGCCCAAATTTTAATAATATGTCTGCATTAAGTGCATAGTAATTACATAAATTGCAAAAAAGTGCAATAAACTACAAAAAAATTGAAAATCATTTTTGTTTTTTTTAACATATATTTCTAGTTAGAGAAATTTAAGAGGCTTATCCCTCAAAACTGTAAATACAAAAAAGTTGCACAAACTAGTTTCCCACCAAAGGAAATTTATTTTAAGTGTCTTCATAGTTTTATTTTTGAGATACACCAATTTTCATATACTGCAGGAAAAACGAAAAAATATATTATAGTGCAAATTTGCAAAATAACAGCATATGCATCAAAATAAAATATTTCCAGCAGTGCAATATGAGTCCTCAGCATCCCAGAAACGACACAGAAAGTCATAAAGTCAAACATAACTTTTAAAAACACAAGTATAGGCTCATAAGGCCACGATGGTAAAAAACTACATTTCCGCAAAATGACATCACTTCCGGTTTCGGGCAGGTCATGCCGGACATGCGATAGTTCACGATGATGGACATAGGAAGTGTTACAAACAGCTGATCGAATCGGCAAAGCGTGTTTCTGGAATATTATGTTTTTGTTGCTGCAAGTGCTTTTTATGCAGTTTTTGCAAAGCTATATGTGGAAGGAAACTGTGACCTAGGACAAGCTGATGGCATAAGATGTAAGTACAACTCCTTCGGTTTCATATGCAAAAAAATTATTGCGCTAGCTTACGTGGTTGCAGTGCTACCGGGATTTAAAAATAGTTACGCAAAATGGAGCGTGTCCGCTCCGACCGGCTTTAACGGGTTAACACAAGTACTAAAGCCATAATCTCATAGTCATTATTGAGCAGACAGATGGGTCTCCAATTATCAATAAGAAGTTAAGTCTTTGTTTGGCTTTGGAATAAGTGTTATGAGACCCTGAGTAAGAGTAGGAGGGAGGTTGTTATTCTCTATACTTTCTATGAAAACCTGCAGTAAGAACGGAGCACTTCCTCTCCATGGCCTTATCAACATCCAATCTCCAGACTTCAGACTCTGCTCCTGAGGAGAAACAGAATTATCTGGCAGATCATTTGTTCTCATGACTTCTTTACTTTTAAACATTTTGAGCATCCAATCTGCTAATGTGCTCTCTCTTCTGCTTTTCTATCATCACTACAGAAGACTAAAACTCTAAATGCTCTACCATATATAATCTCAAAGAGTCAGACCGTTCTCTGTTGGAGTAATCCTCATGTACATCTTAACTAGTTCTATACAGTCTAACCATGTCCTGCCTGTCTCTTCCATTGACTTCCTAAGTCTTAGCTTCTTCTGGTGTATGCATCATTTTTGTTGAAGACACCTGGAGGCATGAGGGGCTGTGACTTAAGCAGCAACAGATGGCTCGGCGTTACAGCTTCAACGTCATTTATGTCTTCTGAGACGCTTGTGAGAGGTCTGCCATTAATGATGCTTTCAATCTCACACATTATCGTATGAAGACAATCTTCATTTGGCACTTGTTCCTTCAAGAGAGCGCTGAGAATTCGACGCACTGTTCGAATTTGTCTCTCCCAAACTCCACCTTGATGTGAAGCAGCCGGGCTGTTAAAAATCCACTTTATACCTTTTGGTTGTAGGACTCTTTCTATTTTGTCGTTATCCAGTCTTTGAATGGCTTCCCTCAACTCCCTTTCCGCTGCCACAAAGTTTGTGCCATTATCTGACCTCACGATGGTAACTTGACCTCTTCTGCAGATGAAACGTCGAATCGCATTGATACAGGAGTCTGTGTCAAGACTGTCTGCAACTTCAATATGTACAGCTCTGAGAGTGAGGCAGGTAAACATGACACCATATCTTTTGACAGTACCCCGGCCCCGCTTGACATCAAATGGGCCAAAGTAGTCGACACCAGTGTTTGTAAATGGAGGTTTGTCTGGTAGAAGACGGTCTTCAGGTAAGCCTGCCATCTTCTGCTCACCAACCCTTCCAGAAATCCTACGGCAAGTTTGACATTTGTTGATTATCTTTCTAATTGCCGAATTGGCTTGAGGAATCCAATATCTGCATCGCAATTGCACCAGCACATAATTGCGACCGCAGTGACCAGTTCGTTGATGGATGTCTCTCAAAATGATTTCAGAGATTTTGCTGTGTTTAGAAAGAATTGCTGGTTGTTTAGCATTTTCTGGCAAGCCTGATTTATTGAGTCTGCCGCCAACTCTCAGCATCCCATCTCGAAGAACTGGGTCTAATTTGAACAGCTGGCTGCTTCAACTGAGCTGTCCTCCCTTCTGTAGGATTTTGATCTCCTCTCCATGATGTTGTTTCTGGCTGAAACGAACAATTACTGATTCGGCAGCGTCAAGATCCTCCAAAGCAAGCGCTTTCTTTCCCATTGCAGATTTAACTGTCTCCATGTGCACTTGCAACTTTAACTTTTGCTTTTCAGGATCATTTTCATTCTTCTGGACTATTTTTGAGTACTGTTGTCTTTCTTCTTTTAACATCCACAGCACCTTCCCTAGCTTCATTATCCAGGCCACTGCTCTTTTCAGTTTATTCCAGTCTGAATAGTAGTCTATCACATGTTTCATTGGTTCCATGCCTTCCTCAACTTTCAGTATATTAATCGTTGCTGAAGTCTTGACTTCTGGATCATTTTGAAGGTTTTCCTTCTTTCTCACTGGCTGTTCTGGCCATTCGTTTTCATCTAGAAGATAGTTCGGCCCGTGAATCCATGAACCTCCTTCCAACAGATCTTTTGCCTTTAAGCCTCTGCTTGCTTGGTCTGCAGGATTTTCTGCCGATGTCACATACTTCCATTGCGATGGCTTGGTTGCTTCTCGAATTAGTGAAACTCTATTTGCAACAAATGTTTTGAAGCGAGATGTTTCGCTAGCAATGTATCTAAGCACAGTTGTGCTGTCCGTCCAGAAGACTGATTGTTGCAGAGGAACTTGAAGTTCTTGTCGCAGTAATCTGTCCATCCTCACTGAAATCACTGCTGCAGTCAGCTCAAGCCTAGGAATTGTGACTTGCTTGAGCGGAGAAACTCTTGATTTCCCAATGAGAAAGGCGCAATGTCTCTTGCCTTGTCTATTTTCCATCAACAGGTAAGAGACAGTTCCATATGCGTAATCTGAAGCATCGGAAAAATGGTGCAACTGCGCAACAACAGTGCATCCTAAACCTGTAGGCTTTAGGCATCTACTCACATGGAAGTTGGAGAGGAGCACAACGTCTTCTTTCCATTTTTTCCAAATTTTTGCATGCTTTTCATTGATCTCCTTGTCCCAACCATGCTGCTCTTTACAGAGATCTTTCAACAAAAGATTTGAAGGCAAGATGACTGGTGCTAGAAAGCCAAGAGGGTCATAAATTGAATTAATGACTGACAAAATGCCTCTTCTGGTCATTGGCTTGTCTTGCAACCTTATAGTGTAAGTGAAGGTATCTGTTTCTGTGTTCCACTGTACACCTAGAGTTCTCTCAACTGGCAAAGTGTCATGCCTAAGATCCAGATCTTTCACCTCGTTGGCTCTGTGTTCTTCAGGAATTGACATCAACACTTTCCTACTGTTACTTGTCCATTTTGTTAATGTAAACCCTCCACTGGTACACAGAGCACGAAGATCACTGACTAATTTCACTGCAGCCTCTTCTGTAGCTACACTTTTCAGACAGTCATCTACGTAGAAGTTGCACAGGACTGTCTGAACAGCTTCTGGAGATGCTTCTTCCTTGTGATCTTCTGCCGTTCTTCTTAGCGCATATGAGGCGACACTTGGTGAGGAAGTAGCTCCGAAGAGGTGCACCATCATCCTATATTCCTTCATGGGTTCATCCAGCTTGCCATCTGGCCACCAGAGAAAACGAAGAAGATCAGCATCCCTTTCTGGTACATTGACTTGGTAAAACATTGATTCAATGTCTGCCATCAGTGCTACTGGCTCTTCACGGAATCTTAAAAGAACATCCACCAGTGTGTTAGTCAGATCCGGTCCCTGCAGTAACTGCTTGTTTAGAGACCTATCCTGGTATGAAGCCGTACAGTCGAACACAACTCGCAACTTTCTCTTCTTCGGGTGATACACCCCATGGTGTGGTATATAGAACACTCTGTTGTCGTCACAGCTCAACTGGTGGTCTGGCACTGGAACTGCATAGCCCTTGGTGATGATGTTTTCCATGAAGCACTTATAATCTTCAAAAAACTGAGGATTCTTCTTAAACTTCCTGAACAAACATGCTATCCGCTGCTCCGCAACACAACGGTTGTTTGGCATTTGAAGATTCTCATTCTTAAGTGGCAATCCAATGTTATAGTGTCCATTTTCGAAGGTCGTTGTCTTTTCTACTGCTCGTAGAAACTGTTTGTCTTCTTGTGACATTTCCTCTTTGTCATCATAATTACGTTCTGAAAAATCAATGTTATACTGTTGGACCAGTAGCTTCTCAACTTCCACTAAAGAGATTCGGCTTACTGAGAAATGTGGTTCTTTGTTTTCTGAGTCATTTAGTTCTTTTCTTATGGGTCCATTCACAACCCAACCAATGGTGGTCTTCACTGCATAAGGACCTCCATTTTGTGCATTAATGACACGCCATGGCTCCATTGCTTTTGCACAGTTGGCTCCTATAAGCAGGTCTACATTAGCCTCTATCTCCGGTAGCCTCACTTCTTGTAGATAAGGCCACTTCTGAATGTCTGACTGCTTGGGTATGTTTCCACTACTCACAGGTATACTAGTGTGAGTGAACACCTTGGGTAAGTCAACGAACTTGGAATCTTCCAACCCACACACTTCCAGGTCTGATATAACAAAACTGTTCATGAGTTTCTGTTCTCCTGGTTTTTCTTGACTCATGGTACTTAGAAGTATCCGTGTAGGCTTTCCTTTAACATTCAGTTTCCTTTGTAGATCTTCCGTGCAGAATGTTGCCGTGCTTCCCGGGTCCAAAAAGGCACATGTCTCTATATATTTATCACTCATTTTAGATTTGATCTTGACTGGTACTATAGAGAGCACACACTCCTCTTCTCCGGCCCCTGTAAGCCCACAAGTCTCTTTACTGACAGGAACTTGAGCACAAGGTGCCTCATTACCATCAGTAACATCCTTCCTTTCCGTTTCCACAGAACTTTCTTTTTTCCCCATGTGCAGAATGTCTGGGTGCTTTAGTGAACACTCTTTACATTCCATTCTGCGCTTGCAGAACTTGCTGAGATGCCCATAAACCAAACATCCAAAACAGAGTCACTTTGACTTCAAGAAATCCACACGTTCCTTGTGTGGTTGATTCTTAATCTTGCCACAAGAAGCAAGAGTGTGAGGCTGCTGACAATACAAACATGGCTTCTCAAAGGCACTCACTGTCTTGATTGAATTTTCAGTTTTAACGTTTGTTTCTTGTAGTCTTTTGTTCTCGGTGGAAATGTTGGTGGCAAAACTGCTTCCTCGAAACTCCTTCTTTGTTGGATATTTTTCCCTTTGGTCAGTCTTTCCACTTGTCGCTGCACGGTTGTCTGGGATATTACCAAAGAGTGGATCCATAGCTATTTTAGCCTGCCGGTCTATATAGTTCACCAAATCTGCAAATCTTGCTCTTTTGCCCCTCTTTTCTTGGAGTTCAAATGCTTCTACGCGCCAACGTTCTCTGGTTTTGTAGGGCAGCTTGGAAATCACTGTGCGTAGATTGGTTGGATTATCCATCTCTTCCAAAAATTCAACATCCTCCATGGTGTTGCGACATCCAGTCAGGAACATAGCATGAGCATTTAATGCCTTTGCATCGTCATTTTTCACTTGCGGCCATTTGAGTGCTTTCTCAATGAATGCGCTTGCGATCCTTAGCTCATCTCCATAGTGCTTATGTAGCAACTGTCTGGCCTCACGGTAACCTTTGCTAGGAGTCATGTGTACACAACTGCGAATTAGCTCCTGTGGTTCGCCAGCAGTGAACTGTTCCAAAAAATACAGCTTATCTTGATCGTTATCAGTCTTTTGCTCTACTGCATGTTCGAAGGCTCTTATGAAGGCCTTATACTGCAGTGCATCACCTTTAAAAACAGGAATGTCCTTTGATGGCAACTGAGCCAACTGCTGCTGTTTCACAAGTAACTCAGTGATTACATTCTGTTTCTGCATGACTGACAATAGATCATCACTTCTGTTAACGTGAGCATTAAGCCCATGAGTGGAGACTGGATGAGACAGTTGTGATACCTGTGAGTTTTGCACTTGTGAATTAGCGTGACTACCCACATCAGCTTGTTGTGGGAGCATTATGCCAACTCTTTCCTTTTTAACTCCTCGACCTTGCGATCTTTGTATTGACACATAACTGCTCAGACCATCTTCAGATCTTTCATATTCTTTGAGCACCTTTAATTTTGCTTGACTTTCTGCTAATGCAGTCTCCAACTCTAACTCTTCTTTTTCTGCTTTGACTCTTGCTGTTTCAAGCTCAAGATGTTGCCTAATCCTGGCCAACTCTAACTCAAGTTCTTGCTTTTTCTTCAATGCTGCGGCTCATTCCAGCAAGGCTGCGTGTTCTGCCTCCTGTTTAGCACGAGTGGAGGAAACTCTAGATGTTGTAGATGCTCGGCTGACTTGAGACCCACGCGAGCTATGAACTGCATCCTTTCTAGCTCCAACCTGTGATGCGCTGTCATCTGGGTTAACAGCTTCTTCCAAGTCATCTGTAACGTGCTCCTGTGGCTCAGCTTCATTTGGAATCATATGCTTATGATCCTCTGCTATCCATTTCTTTGTTGTTTTCATAAACTCTCTTATTGATGCCATTTTGGGCTCAAACCAATTGTCCTGGTCAAATATTTTTTCTTCTTCAGACAAAAGGCTCATAACCTGGTTATTGTGACTGTGAAACTCATTCAGAGCCAATGCAAAGTCACTTTCCATTCTTTCTTTCACATTTTGAAGGTTCTGAGCATCACTCATCATTATCTTTATCTCCTTTATTTTGCCTGTGATTGTTCCTAATGTTCGTCTTCTTAAGGCAATACATCTTTGTAATTTTTCTTCCAAAGCCTTCTCTGTTAACTTACATGTTCTTCCCTCCTCTCTTTCATCTGCCATCTTATAAGTTGCAGGGGTTTATTGGCTCAAGTTGCATGCACTATTTGTCTTCTGCTTAGAATCTTTAATAGACATAGTGTAAACCAGCTTCATAACATGCCAAAAACTACACATTGACTGCATCAAATCCTGTTTTACAACATGCAGTCCCACAGGCAGAGAGAGAAAAAAGAGAGCGGGGTTGACGACGGCACGCAGTTAAGTTTCACTTTTGTTTTCCACCAAACTTAACGAGCCTCCGAAAGACGTCTTTTTCCTCTTACAGCACGAAATAATAAGAGAGTTTGTTACCTTCTTCCAAAGAATAATCCAAAGAATTATCCGGTTCTGTGCCAGCATCCTTAAGAAGCGCCTTTTATCTTACATTCCGCTAGCCTGCGCCCTTCCATCCGAGCACCGTGCAGCCGATCCCTCACATGTCGGTGAAGCGAGTTTTTTGACTTATGTAGTGGCGGCACTCCGTCTCTATTTCACTCTTCTGTACCACCTTTAGGAGTCAGTCCGGCAACATGCATTTGAAACGCGAGCAAGTCCAGGTTCTTTTCTTGCAAAAAATATGTTTATTGAAACTTTTAATTTACATGGCAAGACTCGGTCAAAAAACTGTGTTGCTTCCAGCTTATCCGACTCCCCAACTATGTAATTACAGTGTACCGGAAGCCCAAAATACTAAAAAGCGCATTAGAATGTCGCACTTCTATATTCTATACATTTAACAAACAGTATTTTGAAATCAACTAGAAATTATATTCTCAACATCAAACATGTATATTTCTCCTCTAATTATTTTACCAGTACCAATAAAATTAACCTTTAATTGGCTCTTACAGTCGGGCTCACCTCTACGCATGGCTTGGGCTCTGGAACCAGTCTCCTGGAGAGGGGCTGGACTCTGTCTCAGTCTGGAGTTGCCCCTGGTGAGAGGCGGCGGGCTGGGGTGGGTATTCTAATATCCCCTCGGCTTGCTGCCCGTACGTTGGGGTTTTTCCCGGTGGATGAGAGGGTTTGTTCCCTGCGCCTTAGGGTCGGGGAACGAGACCTGACTGTCATCTGCGCTTATGCGCCGAGTGGCAGTTCGGAGTACCCAGTACCCAGCCTTCTTAGAGTCCCTGGGGGGTGCTGGAAGGAGACTCTGTTGTCCTGCTGGGAGACTTCAATGCTCACGTGGGTAATGACAGCAAGACCTGGAGGGGCGTGATTGGGAGGAACGGCCTCCCTGATCTGAACCCGAGCGGTGCTTTGTTATTGGACTTCTGTGCTAATCACAGTTTGGCCATAACGAACACCCTGTTCGAACATAAGAGTGTTCATAAGTGCACGTGGCACCAGGACGCTCTAGGACAGCCCCTCTCTTTACTCGGGTAAAGAGAGGGGCTGAGCTGTCAACTGATCACCACCTGGTGGTGAGTTGGATCAGGTGGCGGGGGAGGACGCTGGACAGACCTGGTGCACCTAAACGCGTAGTGAGGGTGTGCTGGGAACATCTAGCAGAGGCCCCAGTCCGCGAGATCTTCAACGCACACCTCTGGCAGAGCTTCAACAGCATTCCGAGGGAGACTGGGGACATTGAGTCCGAATGGACCATGTTCAGCGTCTCCATTGAAGGGAGCCACCAGGCTGAAGAAGGAGTCCTATTGGGCTTGGTTAGCCTGTGGGACTCCGGAGGCAGCCGACAGGTATCGACAGGCCAAGCGGAATGCGGCTCGGGCAGTGGCTGAAGCAAAAACTCGGATGTGGGAGGAGTTCGGAGAGACCATGGAAAAAGACTTTCGGACTGCCTCGAAGAAATTCTGGCAAACCGTCAGGCGTCTCAGGAGGGGAAAGCGGTGCTCTACCTGCACTGTGTATAGTGCTGGCGGAGCGCTGCTGACGTCGACTGAGAAAATTGTCAGACGGTGGAAGGAATACTTCGAGGACCTCCTTAATCCCACTGACACGTCTTCCGAGGAGGAAGCAGAGTCTGGGGATGAGGGGAATGACCCGCCAATTTCCGGGGGCGAGGTCACTGAGGCAGTTAAACAACTCCTTGGTGGCAGAGCCCCTGGTGTTGATGAGGTCTGCCCCGAGTTCCTGAAGGCTCTGGACGTTGTAGGGCTGTCCTGGTTGACACGCCTCTGCAATGTTGCGTGGAGATCAGGGGCAGTACCCGTGGACTGGCAGACCGGGGTGGTGGTCCCCATCTTTAAGAAGGGGGACCGGAGGGTGTGTTCCAACTACAGGGGAATCACACTCCTCAGCCTCCCTGGGAAAGTCTATGCCAGGGTGCTGGAAAGGAGAGTTCGTCCGCTAGTCGAACCTCGGATACAGGAGGAACAATGCGGTTTTCGTCCTGGACACGGAACACTGGACCAGCTCTTTATCCTCTCGAGGATACTTGAGGGTGCATGGGAGTTTGCCCAACCAGTCTACATGTGTTTTGTGAACTTGGAGAAGGCATTCGACCGTGTCCCTCGGGGTGTCCTGTGGGAGGTGTTGCGGGAGCATGGGGTGTCTGGCCCATTGCTACGGGCCATTCGATCCCTATACAACCGTTGCAAGAGCTTGGATCGCATTGCCGGCAATAAGTCAGACTCGTTCCCGGTGGGTGATGGGCTCCGCCAGGGCTGCCCTTTGTCTCCGGTTCTGTTCATAATTTTTATGGACAGGATTTCTAGGTGCAGCCAAGTGGCGGAGGGCTTTCGCTTTGGTGGCCTCAGAATCTCATCTCTGATTTTTGCGGATGATGTGGTTCTGTTGGCTTCATCGGTTGAGGGCCTCCAGCTCGCACTGGAACAGTTCGCAGCAGAGTGTGAAGCAGCGGGAATGAGGCTCAGCACCTCCAAATCTGAGGCCATGGTTCTCAGCCGGAAAAGGGTGGAGTGCCCACTCCAGGTCGGGAATGAGTTCCTGCCCCAAGTGGAGGAGTTCAAGTATCTCGGGGTCTTGTTCGCGAGTGATGGGAGAAGGGAGCCGGAGATTGACAGACGGATTGGGGCTGCAGCTGCAGTTATGCAGACACTGCACCGGTCCGTCGTGGTGAAGAGGGAGCTGAGTGTAAAAGCGAAGCTCTCAGTTTACCGGTTGATCTACGTCCCTACCCTCACCTATGGCCACGAGCTGTGGGTAGTGACCGAAAGAACGAGATCGCAGATACAAGCGGCAGAAATGAGCTTCCTCCGAAGGGTGGCTGGCCTCTCCCTTAGAGATAGGGTGAGAAGTTCGGCCATCCGGGAGGGGCTCAGTGTAGAGCCGCTGCTGCTCCACATCGAAAGGAGCCAGCTGAGGTGGTTCGGGCATCTGACAAGGATGCCCCCTGGGCGCCTCCTGGGTGAGGTGTTCCAGGCATGTCCCACCGGGAGGAGGCCCCGGGGCAGACCCAGGACACGCTGGAGAGATTATATCTCTCGGCTGGCCTGGGAACACCTTGGTGTTCCTCTGGATAAGCTGGAGGAGGTGGCTGGGGAGAGGGAGGTCTGGGCCTCTTTGCTTAGGCTGCTGCCCCCGCGACCCGGCCTCGGATAAAGCGGATGAAGATGGATGGATGGATTAACATTAAAACTCCACAGCAGGTGGGATATCCAGTCTTTAAGTGATGACCTGATGAAACTTGCTTCCAGGCCCAAACTACATTTATAAAGGCTGTTGTGTTTTTAAAAATTTTTAATGCTTTGTATTTTTTTCAATTTTACAGTGGTTTGCAAAAGTATTCGGCCCCCTTGAACTTTCCCACATTTTGTCACATTACAGCCACAAACATGAATCAATTTTATTGGAATTCCACGTGAAAGACCAACACAAAGTGGTGTACACGTGAGAAGTGGAACGAAAATCATACAGGATTCCAAACATTTTTTACAAATAAATAACTGCAAAGTGGTCCAAACTGCATTTATAAAGGCTGTTGTGTTTTTAACATGGTTTAATGCTTTGTATTAGGCAATAGTTTTCGACTCACCAACGGTATCTCCCGGGCCATCAGCGTGACAGCGCCGTGCCATCTTTGCAGTTTTAAGGCTCAGGGAAATGCTCTTTAGCGGCCACGACCGCTGGCAAAAAGGAAAGGCTACTCTTTATAAAAAGGCAACTGTTACTCCCCTCGAGTCGTAATAAAGCTCAACTTGTTCCTTGTGTTTTAACTGACATTTATTTCGGACAAGAGGATTCTTCGATATGCCTTAACATGTAATGATGTCCAACCACAGCCGATACAATGCCGTCAGAACTAAAAGGAAATACAAACTTAAATGAATATTCTTAATAAAGCCCTTAAGCATTATATATGGCGAAACATTCCAACAAAACAATCAATAAAATACACATTACACCTCACACTGCGGTAATTGCACTAGAATATCACGCAACACTAACGTATTTACATACAACGAAAATAAACAAAAGAAAACATTTACCTCATTGGCCTCACTCAAAGGGAATAAAACTTTAATCCTTACGTCGTGGGGAGGTCCAAAAAAGGCACTCTTATTTATCTTACTGTGGACGTGCAAACCTCGTGGCTCGTCTCTCAATTAGCTTGCTGAGTGTGCCAGCCAAAAATACCCTCTTAGCAACAACAGACGGAACTATAGAAAAGGTTCCTATCTAATTGCACAATTAGCACAAATAACACATTTAAACATATAAATCTAATGAACAAAACATGAATTACTATTTATTTATTTCTTAATATTTCAACTACTAATTGTTTCAACCTTACATATCTAATAAAATGAACTTAAATGCGAGAGTTGCCTATGACGGCAGCTACAGCAGCCGTCATCACATTTTCTGACCAATCATAACAGCCCATTTCACACACATCTTTAAATCATCCTCTGCCGAGCAGCCTCTGAACCATGAAGAAACTTTCCTGAACTTTACACTGGTGTATAGTGTTACACAGCATGATGTTTCACTGTGAGTCTGAAGTTTTGATCATAGTAAACCTGCATAACTCCTGTTGTTTTTTTAATATAGAAAATAGAAGCATAGGTGGGAATAAAAAAAAAAAACACCCCCTCCCAAAAAACCAAAAAAACCAAAACTCATCTGTTATGAAAAAATTGTATAGTGTGTATAGTGCAGGTGGAGCGGTGCTGCCTTCAACATCCTCCTTTTATTATCTCACACTGTAGAGACTGTAATAAAAACACAGGGAACAGACTTGGTTTTTAGAGAGAAGTTTGGCAAACAAGGAAAACTGAGAACATTTTTTATTTTCATTACTTCACTTTTGTTTCATAGCAGCCACAGGATGGCACCAGAGTCCATGTAAAAAAAACAAAGTTTAAAATCTGTTTTTCTTCACACCCCTTCACGCTCTTCTTTTTGTTTACATCCAAAATGTAATTTAAGGTTCCCACAGTTCTCACGGACAAACAAATCTAACTAAAATCTGCAGTGATGAATGAGCAGAGAACCCAACCCCAAATCCTCCAATCATGTACACCTGACACCAGAGCGGTGACAATGAACAGACCAACCAAGTTTTTTTTTGTCTTTTTTTTTCACGGATTAGAGCTGAAAGAAGAAATTCTACTTGCTGGGAGCCATTTTCAGAAGCAGATTACATACTGCACTAAAGATTTCTTGCAGGTAGAAGGCTGGATTAACTCAAAATAAACTACACTGCATGTGTTCATTGTAATAAGACAACGTGACTACTGACTGAGCCCAGTGACACAGACTGCCTAAACAAATAGTCCGTGTTTATTTCCAAGAAACCTTTTGACATAACCTCAAAAAAGCGTGAGCTGGCAGGGGACTCCATAATTGGTCATAATGGCTCATTACCTGTGTGGACTCAGACTGTGGAGGCAATAGTAGATACGAAGAGTCAGCCATGCTGTTCAGCACAGAACTTATGGAGCACCAAAACTGCACACATTCCCTTTATCATGATGGAATTTGAAAATTATTTAAAATACGTTTTGAGTTAAAGTTTAATTTTCTGAGTTAAACTCGGCTACACCTGACCGTGTAAAATCTGACATTAAAAATCTGAAATTAATCTGATGTTACAGATTATTTTTCAAAAATGATTATCTAATAATTATCTAATAGAGGCAGTATCTTGGTTACATCTCTTGGATGAATGGATGACAGGGTGCTACAGCAGAGGCTTTCATCTGATTAATGCCAGATATTCATGAACTCATGCAGGGTTTAATTTTTACTGAAAGAATGTTAAATATCTAAATCCAGCTTTGTGGGTCTTTGTGCTGTCACTGTGCAATGTGGACTGTGCAGCTATGCAGGAGTTTCCTAAAGTGTTGCTTCTATAGCTCTGAGACATAGTATAACATGGAGCAGTTGCACACTGTTATAATGATTATTTCTTTGCATCTCTGCAGTGGTTTTATGATTAAATAAAAATTAAGTGCAAAATCCTTGAAATTGATCCAGTGGTTTGTGGTTAAAAAAATAGCAGTTTTATAAGCTGAGGTTGTCCATTTTCTGACTTTCTTTATATTCTGATAGTTTGTAACAATATGAAGTGCAAGAAGAATTGTGAAGTAATTTTAAAATATTGTTCCTAATTTAGGAACAACACCACCTGCTTCCATGTCTTGCATTAATATTTTAATAACTTCTCTGCTTATTGACAATTGTTTCTCAGATAATTATGTTATCTCTATTTGTACGATACGACGAAGGGAAAAACAGGGTACCTTTTTGAAAGTCTTTTAACATTTATTGTATTATTTATTTTTGCAAAATATCTGCATTATACTCTGTGCTTTTTCAAAGACAATGACACTTGGGGTTCAAATGAAAGCACTGGGGTGTAACATTATTGGAGATTATGAAGATATTAACAAACTGTAAAGATATGAGTGTATGTGTGTTTCGATATCTATATATAAATGTAGATGCACAGAAATGCCTGAAAGCAGTGGAATAAAGGAATAAAAAGATTTCAGATGATTAATTCAGGGGGTCCGTCTAGCCATCCATCCATTTTAATATAAATTAAAATAGAGTCATGAAAGACTCAAATGCAACGTCAAGAATAAAACACAGTGAGACATGGTCAAAGAAAGACACTCTATAAGAAGTCCCACGATATGAGCAAATGTATGTAAGGAGATACTGTAGCAGAAAGGCAGCTTCACATCTTCGCCATGGTGGCGATGACTGGAACGAAAAAAACAGACAAACAAGAGCTTTAAGCTTTTCTGCAAATACTTTTCATGTGTTTGTGTTTGCACGTATCTTTTATCTTCTTTACTGTCAGACCGTTAAACACCAGCGAGGCTGCAGCTGAAAGAACATCAAACGAGAAATGTCTTTTAAACATTACTTTAATGAAATGCTCAATCATGATGAATCAGATTCTCCTGCGTCTTCAGAAAGTAAAAATAAACTAAAAGTAAACTTACTGAAAGTAAAAAAAAAGGTGAAAACTAGCGTATGTGGATAAATCTGGTATATTTACACGATGAATTCAATACACATTCATATCTGACTCTGCTGCTTTGTCAACAGCATTTTCATGTACAAAAACATTGATGCACAAAATTTGCCATAAAAATCCTCATACAACAATATTGATTTTTGCTTCTTTTTTCATAAATGACTCATCATCATCATCATCATCATCTTTGTTTAGATGCAAGAAGAATCATATAGAAATGAAAAAGGTATAAATCTTCTGACCAAACCTGCTGGGACTGTGTGAGGTCCTGAGGCTAAGAGTAAGGATTTATCCACAGGAGAGCTGCGTTCTTACAAACCATCCCACTGTGTAAACCTGACATCTGTGGAACAGCTGAGCTGTATGATGTGTACAAGGACACAAAACATTATTTACCATCAGATCCCGAGCCCTCCATGTGTTAATCAAGAAACTGCTGCTGTGCTACATCCATAAATAATGAATAATTTAGGAGCTAAAGCTAAAAGGACAGTTTATTTGTACCATCTTCATGTGAACACATTCAAGACCATCACAGATGAAAGAAACATTAAAAACTTCCACACTACACAAAGCAAGAAAAATAGTTTTTTTTTCAGGTGGTTTCAGAAAAAGCAAAAACATCAAAAACCTCCAAGACTCTCTTTGAAAGAACTAAAAACCTTTATTCTCATGGTCCAATCATGAGTGAACTCCCCGATGAAGCCTTGTGTGCTAAAACATGTCAGAATTTAAAGGTTAAACATGAGTTTCCAAAACGTTTTGCTGGAGAACAATGAACTATTTGACTGAGTTTCAATTATTTACAGACGAGCAAAACCAGGACAGAGAAAAAAGGACAAAACTGACTCAGTAAAACGACAGAAAATAAGATCCCATGTAAATCTGTATTATGTAGAAGTTCAGCGAAGCAACCAGTTCAGTTCAACACAAGTTTAAATGATTCTATCTGAACTCTGTGGAGCCTGATCTCAAGCTTTTTGAGTCTGACACTGAAACCAGAGGATCTTTCTGTGTCTTCAGATTCACTGTGATCCAGTGATGGGAGTGATTTCAGCCCTGAGTGATCACGCTGATGTTTGCACAGAGCAGACAATGAGGTGAATGTTTGGGCACATTGGTAACAGTGAAACAGTTTATTAGTAACGTGGGATCGTTTGTGTTCGGAGTATGAACTGAGATTCCTGAAGCTCTTGTCACACTGGTCACAGCTGTAGTTTCCTTTCACGTGTGTACGTTCGTGATAGATACGACCACTTGATTGTGAGAAGCTTTTGTCACAGTGTCTGCACTTGTATGGTTTCTCTCCTGTGTGGACTCGTTTGTGTCTTTTAAGCTGACCTGCAGTGGTGAAAGATGACCCACACTGATCACAGAGGTGCTTTTTAACCCCACTGTGAATCAGTTCATGTTTTTTTAAGTCACGTGATGTGGTGAAGCTTCTCCCACATTCTTTGCAGTATTTCAGTTTGTCTCCAGTGTGTCTACGTTGATGTATTTTTAGGGCAACTTGCCAACTGAAAGTTTTTCCACAGAGGTCACAACGAAAGTCTTTCCCACCACCACAGTGATGACAGGGTTGAGAACTGGATCCATCTGTGTCGCTCTGCTTCTAAACAAAGACACAAAGACAGTGTAAGTCAGTCCTTCAACATTTTTATCCTGAACGTCGCCTGAAATAAAGAGCATCTCTGCAGACGTCCAATTACATTTTACTGTTTCAGTTAACACACTCAGTTTACTGGGCTGCAATAACTACAATACTACCACCATAATACTACAGTAATACTAAAATCATAACTGACATGAAAATCTGAATAATCACTCAGAGCTGCTTTTCCATGCAGTAGAATTGCTAACATGCTAACACAGTTTAATGAGCAGAGTTGTTCCAAACAGTCAGGCTAAAATGACAAGATAACAATATAAATACATACCTCACAGTAACTGCACTTGTAGAGTCTCTTTCTGGTGTGGATCTGTTGGTGTTGTCTCAGGTGACGTGGAGCTTTAAAAGTCTTCTCACACAGGTCACATTTATAAGGTCGTCCCTCAATGTGGGTAAACATGTGTTGTTTTAACTGTGTGTCTGTTATAAACTCTTTGCCACACTGTTCACAGCAGTACACATCATGTCTGGTGTGAATGCGTAGGTGTTTATTTCTGTGCCCTATGAGACTGAAAGTTTTTCCACAGATGTCACAGCTGTATGCCTTAATTCCAGAGTGGCTAACTAGATGCCTCTGTAAGTGGCTACTGTGAGTAAAAGCTCTGCCACACTGATCACAGCTGTACGCTTTAACTCCACTGTGGATGAGTTGGTGTTGTTTTAGGGAACCCTTTGTGGAAAAAGACTTTCCACACAAGTCACAGCTGAAAGGTCTCTCTCCAGTGTGGATGACCTGATGCTGTTTTAGTGAAGCCCTCACAGCAAAACCCTTCCCACACTCGTCACAGCTGTATGCCTTAATTCCAGAGTGGGTAACTAGATGCCTCTGTAAGCTGCTACTTTGAGTAAAAGCTCTGCCACACTGATCACAGCTGTACGCTTTAACTCCACTGTGGATGAGTTGGTGTTGTTTTAGGGAATCCTTCAAGGAAAAAGTCTTTCCACACAAGTCACAGCTGAACGGTCTCTCTCCAGTGTGGATGACCTGATGACGTTTTAGTTTAGCCTTCACAGTAAAATCCTTCCCACACTCGTCACAGGTGTGTGTTTTCTCTCTCTTTCTTCTGTGAGGTTTGTCGGCCTCCTGAGAGCGCTGACTTCTCGCTCCATGTTGGTCCTGCAGTGACAGAGATACAAACAGAGGCAGTGAGTGAAATGCAGTCGTGGAACAAACTCAACCTTCAAACTCCCTCCATTAACACTAGTTTTAAACCTGAAGGTGGAGTGTGGCACCAAACACCTTAAAGGTCTCTTATCCCCACCTGCTGGTAGTTCTAACACATTACATCCAACCTGGTGTTAAAAATAATTCATGACTGTTTTAACACAGTAAAATCATGCCCATCCCTCCTGATTGTACACACACACACACACACAGAGTTGTTGTTTCTAATACATATTTCTATAATTTTTATAGATTTATACATAATTATTCAGTGATAATAAATCATATGTTTGTTTATTTGTTTATTCAAAAGGAACCCCATTAGCTTCCACAACAGATGTTGCTCGTCTTCCGTCAAATACAATCACATAAAATATTATACAATAAAGTGGATTCAAGATATCCACATAATTTGCCTCTTACATCCACAGTGAGGTTTCACAATTAAAATATAAGCAATCAATAATAACAACAATAATAATAATAATAACATTATCAATAACATTGAGGCACATTACACAATTATCAAAAACAAATCATCTCTTACAATATTACAACAACTAAAAGTTCTGTAAATCAGCTTTTAAATGTTCATTGAAGTTTTGAATAGTTGCGAATTCTCTAATTTTATAAGGCAATTTATTCCACTTGAAAGTTGCTCTAAATATAACAGTTTTACAAAAAGTTACTTTTAACTCGAGGATTTACTAAATTGCAGTTTGTTGAAAATCGTGTAATATCATTATGTATTTTATCTGGATACTGCAGCTGAGCAGAAATAAATGTGGTGTGTTTAACAGAATTGCGTTCTTTATAACTACAAGTAAGCCATAGAATATTTTAGCCTGTACAGGAAGCCAAGAAAGTTGATAATGCATTTTATCGATATTAGTATTAGAGATGGCACGATGCCACTTTTTAATGTCCAATACCGATTCCGATATCATATGGATATCTGCCGATACCGATATGAATCCGATATAGCGTTTTTTGTAATCAATACAACTGCTTTTTAAATAAATATCTTGCTGCATTTTGTATAAGTTCATACTCAAGTTTTAAAAACAAGACACTAAAGCTATTCCGTTATACCAAATGAGCCCTTTCCTCTACTCCCTCTTCACCCACGACTGCAGACCTGCCGATGGTTCTAACACCATCATTAAGTTTGCAGATGACACCACGGTGATTGGCCTCCTCAGTGACAACGATGAGGCCGTCTACAGGGAGGAGGTGGATCGTCTGGCTGAGTGGTGTGACACAAACAACCTGCTGCTTAACACCGAGAAGACCAAGGAGCTCATTGTGGACTACAGGAGGAATACTGACCCACATCCACCCATCTACATTAAGGGGACGGCTGTGGAGCGTGTGAGCAGCTTCAAGTTCCTGGGAGTCCACATCTCCGAGGATCTCATCTGGACGACCAACTGCTCCAAGCTGGTCAAGAAGGCTCACCAGCGCCTCTTCTTCTTGAGGACTCTGAGGAAGAACCTCCTGTCCTCAGACATCCTGGTGAACTTCTATCGCTGCACCATCGAGAGCATCCTGACCAACTGTATAACAGTCTGGTACGGGAACTGCTCTGCCTCGGACCGGAAGGCGTTGCAGAGTGTTGTGAAAACTGCCCAGCGCATCGCTGGAGCACCACTTCCTGCCATAAAGGACATGTACAGGAAGCGGTGTCTGAAAAGGGCTGGGAAAATCATCAAAGACCCCAGTCACCCATCACATTCAATTCAATTCAATTCAATTTTATTTATATAGCGCCAAATCACAACAAAAGTCGCCTCAAGGCGCTTCATAGATACAGAGAAAAACCCAACAATCATATGACCCCCTATGAGCAAGCACTTTGGCGACAGTGGGAAGGAAAAACTCCCTTTTAACAGGAAGAAACCTCCGGCAGAACCAGGCTCAGGGAGGGGCGGCCATCTGCTGCGACCGGTTGGGGTGAGAGAAGGAAGACAGGATAAAAGACATGCTGTGGAAGAGAGACAGAGGTTAATAACAGATATGATTCAATGCAGAGAGGTCTATTAATACATAGTGAGTGAGAAAGGTGACTGGAAAGGAAAAACTCAATGCATCATGGGAATCCCCCGGCAGCCTACGTCTATTGCAGCATAACTAAGGGAGGATTCAGGGTCACCTGGTCCAGCCCTAACTATATGCTTTAGCAAAAAGGAAAGTTTTAAGCCTAATCTTAAAAGTAGAGATAGTTTCTGTCTCCCGAATCCAAACTGGAAGCTGGTTCCACAGAAGAGGGGCCTGAAAACTGAAGGCTCTGCCTCCCATTCTACTTTTAAATACTCTAGGAACAACAAGTAGGCCTGCAGAGCGAGAGCGAAGTGCTCTAATAGGGTGATATGGTACTACAAGGTCATTAAGATAAGATGGGGCCTGATTATTTAAGACCTTGTATGTGAGGAGCAGGATTTTGAATTCAATTCTGGATTTAACAGGAAGCCAATGAAGGGAAGCCAAAACAGGAGAAATATGCTCTCTCCTTCTAGTCCCTGTCAGTACTCTTGCTGCAGCATTTTGGATTAGCTGAAGGCTTTTCAGTGAGTTTTTTGGACATCCTGATAATAATGAATTACAGTAGTCCAGCCTGGAAGTAATAAATGCATGAACTAGTTTTTCAGCGTCACTCTGAGACAGGATATTTCTAATTTTAGAGATGTTGCGCAAATGGAAGAAAGCAGTCTTACATATTTGTTTAATATGTGCGTTGAAGGACATGTCCTGGTCAAAAATGACTCCAAGGTTCCTCACAGCGTTACTGGAGGCCAAGGTAATGCCATCCAGAGTATGAATCTGGTTAGATACCATATTTCTAAGATTTTCAGGGCCGAGTACAATAACCTCAGTTTTATCTGAATTAAGAAGCAGAAAGTTAGCGGCCATCCAGGTCTTTATGTCTTTAAGACATTCCTGCAGTTTAACTAATTGGTGTGTGTTATCTGGCTTCATGGACAGATAGAGCTGGGTGTCATCTGCATAGCAGTGAAAATGTATGCTATGTCTTCTAATGATGCTGCCTAAGGGAAGCATGTATAATGTAAACAGAATTGGTCCTAGCACTGAACCCTGTGGAACTCCATAATTAACCTCAGTGGGTGAAGAGGACTCTCCATTTACATGCACAAATTGGAGTCTATTAGATAGATATGATACAAACCACTGCAGTGCAGTACCTGTAATACCTACAGCATGTTCTAATCGCTCTAATAGGATATTATGGTCGACAGTATCGAACGCTGCACTGAGGTCTAGCAGGACAAGCACAGAGATGAGTCCACTGTCAGAGGCCATAAGAAGATCATTTGTAACCTTCACTAAAGCTGTTTCTGTGCTGTGATGAGCTCTGAAACCTGACTGAAACTCTTCAAATAAACCATTCCTCTGCAGATGATCTGTTAGCTGTTTGACAACTACTCTTTCAAGGATTTTTGATATGAAAGGAAGGTTGGAGATTGGCCTATAATTAGCTAAGACTGCTGGGTCTAGAGATGGCTTTTTGAGTAAAGGTTTAACCACAGCCAGCTTGAAGGCCTGTGGTACATAGCCGATTATTAGAGATAGGTTGATCATATTTAAGATCGAAGAATTAATCAATGGCAGGACTTCTTTGAGCAGTTTTGTAGGAATGGGGTCTAAAAGACACGTTGATGGTTTGGAGGAAGTAATTATTGAAGTTAACTCAGAAAGATCAATTGGAGAAAAAGAGTCTAACTTAACATCAATGGTACTAAGAGTAGCTGTAGATAATATTACATCTGTGGGATGATTACTGGTAATTTTTTCTCTAATGATAAAAATTTTATTTGTGAAGAAGTTCATGAAGTCATTACTAGTTAACGTTAAAGGGATGGTTGGCTCAACAGAGCTCTGACTCTTTGTCAGCCTGGCTACAGTGCTGAAGAGAAACCTGGGGTTGTTCTTATTTTCTTCAATCAGTGATGAATAGTAAGATGTTCTGGCTTTGCGGAGGGCTTTCTTATAAAGCAGCAAACTATTTCTCCAGGCTAAATGATGATCCTCTAAATTTGTGACACGCCATTTCCTCTCCAGATTACGAGTCATCTGCTTTAGGGTACGTGTTTGAGAATTATACCACGGAGTCAGGTACTTCTGATTAGAGACCTTAGTTTTCACTGGAGCTACAGTATCCAGAGTCGTACGTAGTGAGGAGGTGAAATTATTAACAAGATAATCAACCTCTGTTGGGGTAGCGTTCAGATAGCTGCTCTGCTCTGTGTTGGTACAGGGCATTGAAGATGATAACAGTGGGTGGATTATATTCTTAAACTTAGTTACAGCGCTTTCAGAAAGACATCTACTTTGATAAAGTCTCCTCTCCACCGCTGTGTAATCAATTATTGTAAATGTAAATGTTATCAGGAAATGATCAGACAGGAGAGGGTTTTCAGGAAACACTGTTAAATGTTCAGTTTCTATGCCATATGTTAAAACAAGATCTAGAGTGTGATTAAAGTGGTGGGTGGGTTCTTTTACATTTTGAGAGAAGCCAATTGAGTCTAATAACAGACTAAATGCCATGTTGAGGCTGTCATTTTTAGCATCTACATGGATGTTAAAATCACCCACAATAATTATTTTATTTGAGCTCAGAACTAGATTAGATATAAAGTCTGAGAAATCAGACAGAAACTCTGTGTAAGGCCCAGGTGGACGATAGATGATAACAAGTAAGACTGGTTTCTGAGTTTCACAGCTGGGGTGGACAATGTTAAGCATCAGGTTTTCAAATGAATTAAAAGTCTGTCTTGGTCTTTCATTAATTAATAGGCTGGTGTGAAAAATTGCTGCCACACCGCCCCCTCGGCCTGTGCTTCGAGGTTTCTGGTAGTTAGAATGACTCGGGGGTGTTGATTCATTTAAACTAACATAATCATCCTGCTGCAACCAGGTTTCTGTAAGGCAGAGTAAATCAATTTGTTGATCAATTATTAAGTCATGTACTAGCAGAGACTTGGAGGAGAGAGACCTAATATTTAATAATCCACATTTCACTGTTTTACTCTTTGGTTCAGATGTGGATACTGTATTGTTCTTTCTTTTTGATTGTTTATGTTTAAGTTGTTTGTTGCTGGTTTTTAGTTTGTTTTTTGTCTTTTTGGAAGCTGACACAGTCTCTATGGAGATGGGTTTTTGGGGGGGTAGCAGGAGGAGAGAAGCTGCAGAGAGGCGTGTAAGACTGCAACTCTGCTTCCTGGTCCCAACTCTGGATAGTCATATTTTGGGGGGTTTAATAAATTTGTCCATATTTCTAGAAATGAGAGCTGCTCCATCCAAAGTGGGATGGATGCCGTCTCTCCTAACAAGACCAGGTTTCCTCCAGAAGGTTTGCCAATTATCTATGAAGCCCACATCGTTTCTGGGACACCACTCAGACAGCCAGCAATTTAAGGAGAACATGCGGCTAAACATGTCACTCCTGGTCTGATTGGGGAGGGGACCAGAGAAAACTACAGAGTCCGACATTGTTTTAGCAAAGTTGCACATCGATTCAATATTGATTTTAGTGACCTCCGATTGGCGTAACCGGGTGTCATTACTGCCGACGTGAATTATGATTTTACTGAATTTACGTTTACCCTTAGCCAGCAGTTTTAAATTTCCTTCAATGTCGCCTGCTCTGGCCCCTGGAAGACAATTGACTATGGTTGCCGGTGTCTCTAGCTTCACATGTCTGAGAACAGAATCACCAATTACCAGAGTTTGACCCCCGGCGGGTGTGTCACCGAGTGGGGAAAAACGGTTAGACACATGAACGGGTTGGTGGTGTACCTGGGGCTTCTGTTTAGGACTATGCTTCCTCCTCACCGTGACCCAGCCGCCCTCTTTCCCCAGCTGCTTGGGGTCTGCCGGGGAACAGCTAGCGGGGCCTACGCTATCTTCGGCTGCACCAGCTACAGGGGCCTGGCTAGCTACGGGTGAATGAAGGGTGCGAAGCCGAGTCTCCAATTCAGTAATCCTGGCCTCCAGAGCTGCAAATATGCTACATTTGTTACAGATATCATTACTGCTAAAGGAGGCCGAGGAGTAACTAAACATCTGACACAATAAGCAAGAAAGTGCAGGAGGGACAGGTGAAGTAGCCATGGTGCTAACGAGTCGGCTACGAGCTAAGCTAAGCTAGCGAAACAGTACAGAGACAGTGAGTGAATACTTTGGCTATAAATTAGGTAGTGAGTACACAGAAAGTGTGCTTCGGATGAAGCACGTGAAGATTATACTATGAAAGAAGAATGTATTTAAAAGTTGTTAATTAAATTGCTAAGCAAATAAGCTACTCAGAAACACCACTGTGTTTGAGCAGGAACAGGAAGTGATACTCTACCGCAGAGCGAGCGAACCCTCTTCACCCTCCTGCCCTCTGGGAGGCGCTACAGGAGCCTCCGGACTAAGACCACCAGGCACCGGAACAGCTTCTTCCCCACAGCTGTCAGACTCCTGAACTCTGCCTCCTGACGTTAAACTCATGGACTGAACATACACACACCCACAACCACCTACACACACACGCATTGGACAACTGTACCCTCAAACACACAATAATAACATGGACTGAACCACCACTCACAACCACTAGCACTTTATACAGCCTCTGTAGGAATTATCCACATATCTCACTTATCTTAACTGCACCACTGTATAATTCTGCATAAATAATCATTCTGTATAATACGATAATTTTTAATTCGACAACTGTTTACAACTTGCATATTTCACATTTCTGTATAGCTTTATATCTCATATTTCTGTATAGTTTTTTTATTTCATATTCTGCATAGTTTTTCATATTTATATCCTGTTCATAGCTTGTACTCACTACAGCCTGTACATACTTATAGTTATAGCATATTCATAACATACTTCATACCGTGTACATTATAACATACCATAATAGACCCATTTTTGTAATATACTTACATATCTATATTATTGCTAATATATATTGTAATATATCTATTAGGGCTGCACGATTTTGCATAAAATAAGAATCATGATTTTTTGGCTTAGAATTGAGATCACGATTCTCTCACGATTTTCTTTTCCAGTATAAATATTTATTGCACTTATTAACTGCACATCAACTTCGTAACAGTTGAGACTGAACATAAAAACAATAAATAAACATAAAAACAACAAATGTCTCACGTTTTGTTGTTGCTGCAAAATGTTGTACTGCTTGAAATTCCGTCTCCACCGTTGCTCGACACTGCGTGTATAGAGCAGGTAGTGCAACAATAGAAAAATAGTTGCGGGACGGCACTGTGTAGCGTTTGTCTAGGGTGTTGATCATTTTCCTAAATCCCTCGTTTTGCACAGTGTTGATGGGAGCCATATCTTTGGTCAGGTGATAAGTGATAGCCTCTGTAATTTCTTTGTGCCTGCAGGAGTTCGACGGGTATAGGGAAGCGCTGTATAAGGTTCCCGTTATTGATGTTTGCGTGGTTGACCGGGACGGATATTCTCCAGTTGTATATAGCATTTGTATTTGTATTCTATTTTTATCTTATTGTATATTTATTTTATTTTATTCTATTGTATATAGTATTTTATTTTTATTCTATTCTGTACAGTTGTGTACTGTATTTATTCTTATTGTATCCTAATTTTTGCCTCATAACTTTTGCACTGTCCACTTCCTGCTGTGACAAAACAAATTTCCCACGTGTGGGACTAATAAAGGTTATCTTATCTTATCTTATCTGTCACTTTCTCGTCATCCCTGACGTGTTCTCCGTTGTTTTTTCCCTGCTAATTTTAGCATCACACGGCACAGCTTCTTTATCACGTGGTATAAGGCTCCGCCCTTGTCATTTGTTGAGCAGAAAGAGTGAGCGCTTGTTTTCATGCAGATTACGTCCCGGATCAAAATACAATCGTCGTCGTCGTCTTTTTTTTTTTTTTAATCGTTGTCATTTGGAAATGAGATCGAACATAAGTATGAATCGAGATCGCGATTTTCTAACGATTAATCGTGCAGCCCTAATATCTATATCATGGCTAAAGCACTTCTGGATGGAAGCAAACTGCATTTCGTTGCCCTGTACCTGTGGCATGTGCAATGACAATAAAGCTGAATTCTATTCTATTCAAATATTTTGTAGTTCAGCAACACACATCAATCTAATAAACTTAAACCTGCACCATCCTTTGTATTCTGGTATTTTTAAAGAGTACTTAATCGACATAATCAACTTTAATTTAATGCACATGTACATCAAATGCACAGAAATAATCAATTATGTTTCCACAATAATTAAATAGATTCACAATCTTTCTTCAACAGAATTGCAGACTGCACAGATGGTACCTTCCCAAAGGAAAAAGGACTATAGCTTACCAGGGTGTAAATTAGACTTAATAGTTACCATATACAGTAATGGATTTCTATACATTTAATCAGATGACCACTTTGGTTGTAAGATTCAGATAATTATTTATTAAAAGTTAGTCCTTTAAATGAAATAACAAAGAAAAGTATTTTTTGTGCCTCCCTTTTCTTGTTAATGCCCTACCTGCCCCCTGGCAAAGCTTTGCTAGAGCCGCCCCTGCACAGTTACCAGCTGTTAGCTACTTAGAAAACATGAGAGAAGAAGAGGCAGCTGCAGCTTAAGGACACGGACTAACTCCAGAGTCTTTTTCCCCCCATTCTAGCTGAAGTACGGGACAAATCGCTTCCTTTTCGCCTCAGTATGGAAGAGATTAAGATTAAAAATGCTGCGGTTTGGAAGCATGTAGTGAGGCTCCAAATGCTCCACCAGTTCGCCGACAGGTCTCGCAGACAACAGCCGCTCTATCGAGTGACACATACTTCTCTGATAAGCAAAGCTGGGTTACGCCAAGTAGGGCACTTTGTGAGGCGAGGATCGGTCCATTTTTAATTAGTATAGTATGAACATCTTAACACTAATCTGGACGCCTTATTCTGGACTAACTGAAGTCTGTTAAGATCTGTCTTATTAGCTGCTGACCAAATGATTGAACAATACTCCAGATGAAACATTACTAGTGCATTAATGACATCTTTCATAATTGAAGAAGTGATACAGAAAGAGCATTTCATAGCCATAGCTATGCCTTGTCCCATTTTCTTAAAAACAGAGTCGATGTGCTGAGACCATGAAAGGTGGTGATTTATGGTAACGCCGAGTAGTTTAATCTGGGTGACGTGCTCTAACACTGGCTATGGAAAGACGCAGTTGTGGGCTGTTGACTAATCTGCTTCTAATTAACATAGATTTGGATTTAGATACATTTAAAATCATGTTGTTTTTACTTATCCAGTCAAACACATTCAGCAAATTTTGTTGTGACACGCTGGTCAATTCAGAGTTGTCACTGGCTGAATAAAACATGGTGGAATCATTGGCATACACAAGATTAAGCCAAGACATATTGCTGATCGTCAGTGAAAACTGAATAGAGAAGTGAGGCAACTTTTCATCAAGCACAGAGCAGCTGGTGAAATTCAATAACATTTTAGTTTATCAATCAAAAGATCAAAATTTATCAAATCAAATGCAGCACTAAAGTCCAAGAATACCACTTTCCCATCATCTAGATGTTTATGCCATATATTATCTGTCATATGAATTAGAGCTGAGCTGGTAAAATGACCAGCTTGGTTCTGTTAAAGTGAATTGTTAAATGTTGTCATTTCCATGCTACCATCTCTACATTGTTTTAACTCTGTGGTGAAAGGAATTTCTTTGTCCCCCTCCCCAGCCTCTCAAGGTTCGGGGGGGGGGGGGGGGCCTAATGAGATTCTAAGTGTGTTTCTGAGATACCGACGAGGCCTCACTTGCAAGTAAATCGATTGATCGCTGTTGTCTTGTTTTTCTTTCATGGGAATAAGTCCTGGAGACAGCGGGGTCTGAGTTTAGACCCAACAGGTTCAGTGAAGAAAAATGTCTGATTGTAACCTGAGGGTTTTTTACATTACGAAAAAGGCACCAAACTACAGATGGACCGATCCGATATTACGTATCGGTCCGATACTGACGTAAATTACTGGATCGGATATCAGAGAGAAATAAAAAATGTAATCCGATCCATTAAATATCAAAAAAGCACCTCACAAAACTTGTGACACGCCGTAACTCGGCTCATAACCGTAGGGCGTCGGAGCAGTGTGCTCACGTGATAGAGCGGCTGTGTGTATTTGTAGCCTCAAACCAGCATTTCATCTCCGATGAAGTTATCCCAGAGAGAAGTAAAGCAAGTGTGTAAGTTCGCCTCTGAATGTTTGTAAAGCATTCCTACGTTAAGCTTAACAACAGAGCGAGTGCCTCTTCTTGCTGCTACTTCAATCGTGAAGCTGCTTAATGATCAGCTGATCGGCTTTTCTGTCGCGAGTCCGTCTCTCTTGTTTGTTTTTGGCCCACTTTGCACCAGAAAGAGGAAACCAGCAGCTGAACAACAGCAACACGTTTAACCTTGATAAGCTGTTGTTAGAATTTATTTAATATTAATTTCTACACCAGGATCTTTTTCTACGTAGCTGACGGCTGGTAACTGTGCAGGGGCGGATCTAGCAAAGTTTAGCCAGGGGGGCCGATAGGGCGTTAACAGGGAAAAGGGGGCACAAAGACATACTTTTCTTTCTTATTCTATTTTAAAATGTCTAGCTTTTAATTATCTGAATCTTACACCCAAAGTTTTAATCTGATGTAAAATATATAGAAGTCCATTACTGTATATAGTAACTGTTAAGTCTAATATACCCTTGTAAGCTATACTACTTTTTCCTTTGGGAAGATACCACCTGTGCAGTCTGCAATTCTGTTGAAGAAAGATGTTGAATCTATTTAATTATTCTTGAAAAATAATTTATTTCTGTGCATTTTTTTTTTCCACACTGCATCAAATTAAAGTTGATTACGTCGATTAAGCATCATGAGGTGGAGGGTGGTTCCCTATTTTTTTTTGCTGGGAGTTTGCAACCCTATTAGTTAGGTTGCTTAATATTTCTGCTAAGTACTATTTAAAACACCAGAATAGGAAGGATTGAGTAGGTTTAAGTTAATAGATTGATCAGTATTGCTGAACTATGAAATATTTTGGGTGCAGTGTGTTTTTTACATACAGGTATAACAGAATAGCTTTAGTGTTGTTTATTTAAACTTGAGTATGAACTTATACAAAATGCAGCAAGATATTAAAAAAACAGTTTTATTGATTAAAAAACACACTATATTGCATTCATATCGGTATCGGCAGATATCCAAATTTATAATAACGGTATCAGTATCGGACATAAAAAAGTGGTATCGTGCCATCTCTACACCAAACATCAAACCAATTTAAGCCTAAACAGTAACACATGAAAGTAGAGCAGGGCGATATGACCAAAAATATTAACAGTGCAAATGCAAATTCCTCGGAGCAAATGTCGGCCAATTTCCACTGGAAATGCCTTTTGGTTAAACTGTCAGCAAGGAATTTGCATTTGCACTGTTAAATTTTCATATAACTTCAATACACATAAAAAACAGCTGTTTGTTTAAGTGAAAATACATTGATGGGATTTTTTGCACTAATAAAGTTGTGGAGTTGTAAAGTATTTTGTCTCGCGTCAATTATATTGTCAGTTATATCATTATCGCAAATTTTCAAATGTATATCATGATAAATATTTTTGGTCATATCGCCCTGCTCTGTCTGTCACCTTCTGTGTTGAGCTCATTGTTTCCTCTGTAGTGGCTGAGCTGAGTCCAAGTAGCTGAAAATGTTCCTCTGCTGCTCCGTCAGACTCTTCTCCTCCTGCTGATCAGCTGGGACACAAAAAAAGATCTTTGTTAGGCTCCACACTGCACTGAAGAGTCAAAGTGTCTCATATGTTCATCTGACAAGTAAAAGAACACATTTTTGGCAACTTGTTGGAAACAAACACAAAAGGTTTAAGCACCGATACAAAATTTAGCAGTATGTATATATATATATATATATATATATGTATGTGTGTGTATATATGTATATATACATATATATACATACATATATATAATATATACATATATATACATACATATATATATATATATACATACATATATATATATATATATATATATATACATACATATATATATATATATATATACATATATACACACACATACATATATATATATATATATATATATATACACACACACATACATATATATATATATATATATATATATATACACACACACACACACACATACATATATATATATATACACACACACATACATATATATATATATACACATATATATATATTAGGGGTGCAACGATACACAAAATTCACGGTTCAGTTCGGTTCGACACTTTGGTGTCACGGTTCGATACTTTTTCCATACCAAAACAAAATGTTCATGCGTTTTTAATTTGTCATTTATTAAATTTTCACGGCACATTCCGCACCACATCTCTGTGCGTTCATCATTTGTTTGAAGCCAGCTCACCTCCTGCAACTACTTTTCCAAGAATACGTGCTTCTTTTGTGGTTCGGACTCCTTCTGACATTTCTTTGGAGGTGGAGGAACATCACAGTAATTGTTTAAAGGAGCTTGCTTCTTCAACATCTTTAAGAGTTCTAAACAAATGTCTGTCCTCCTCCTGAAAATCCTATGTACGCAAACACGTGTTGCAACTTCTTATCTTGTGCGTGTTTTTTATTTTGACAGCGAATGCGCACCTGCGGACCACTTATGTGCAGCCCTGGTTATATAGCTTGTCATATTGCAGCCACAGGAATTCTTTTGTCCATGAAACCATAAAGCTGCACTTTCTTTTTGCTTTATAGTCTGCTTTGTCATAACTTTTCCGTTTTGTGGTAAGCTTTTCTTTGGCTGTCACTTCTTCACGCTAACCTGTCTTATTTGGCTCAGCAGAACTAAAATATATATCCTGCTGCTTTTACACACGCACTCACATAACGCTCAGCGATTCTCTGCGCGATCAACCTCTCACATGTTTAAGCTGCGGGAGATTTCACTTGTCATGTTTGCATAGTAAGCTAACGATTGATAAGATGATGTCAGAGGAATTGGTGCGCAAATTATCGTTACTCACCAATCAGTACTGTCGCTCTCTATACACAGTTCGCGCGACTGCAAAGTGAAAGCAAAAAAACAAGCGCAAATTCAAACGCGATTTCAATATGTCACATATTGACAGTGGCTCACCGATGCCAATGACATAATTACCCAGCTACATTTCCTAAAGAATGCAAAAGCATTGACATATATTTTTCCTTCCTACGATAGCCCGACGGGCAGGGCAGAGATAGATTTTGGTAGCCCGACTGGAAAAATCGCTAGCCCCGGGACGTCGGGCTAGCGATATTGCGAGCCCTGTATCTGATTGAGGAATCACTCATCTTTGGAAAAGAGAGTTTATTACAGTGAAATGGGTCTTTCCAAAATAAAAGCTATACTATACGCTTCTTCTGGGCTATATTCTCAGCAGCATATTAAACATATCAGGTCCCCATAAGGAGAATCATGTGCTAATGGCTGTCTAAATGACTCGGGTAAAGTTTGTAGCATGCGTGCTTGTTGTTTTTGTCTGCTTCCACTTGTCTTTGCACTAGGATGATGTCAGCGTAAATGTGCAGTCATATTCGTTGTGTTCCCACTAGTGCTGTCAGCGTAAATCTCGTTGAAATGACGTTAACGCCACAACACGGCAAATCTCCGTTAATGAGCTACCGCGGATCGCCCCGTGCGTGGGGCTGGCCGTTGTTCCAGATCTACTGGCGTTTAGATCAACTGGCGTTAGTCGAACAGATGTGTGGCAGTCTTGCGTTTCAGGAGCTGCTACCGACAAACCAGCAAAAAAACGCCAAATGTGTCACCTGTGACACTTGTGAGGTTATCTCAAACACACTCCGTCAGTCTTGATGCTGTTGAACAACAAAATGTTTAAAAATGTGGCGAGTTTACCTGGTGATATCCTCATTCGCGACGCGATCGCGAAAACAGCAAACAATTAACACCACGCCGATGTTGTTCACAGGACAGCAAGAGTAAACGATCGGGAGACTCTTTTTGTCGTTATCGTTCCCCCTCGCACGGTTTATTTCTCCGAATTCAGCGTTTTTGCTTCACAAATAAAGTGAGCAGTTTACTTTGTGCACTAACATGGAGTCGAGTCAACCAGCGCCACCTCTGGCCAAGTGCCACAGCCTACAGCCAGATCAACTTGTGACACACATCTGCAGCACGTTTGAATTCGTGTCATGCACAACACATTTGTACCTTTCAATTGTGTCTGTTTGTGCGTCATGCAAATAAACCTTTGAAAAGAATGAAATGACACTAATATTTCACTAGTGTTGTAACATCACATGTCGTTAGTGTAGTTTGCCTGTGTCTTTTCTCTGCGAACAAACATTTTAGAGTTGGTTGTTATATACAGTCTGTATAAGTGTGGTTAATCCAATAAACATTTGTAAGGAGATGGCAGTTACTGTGAATGTACAGCAGGTGATTAGTAATAAACAGTCAGACAATGACTCTGACAATCTCATTCAGTCTTGCAGATTGCACCTCCTGTGGAAAGTGGTACCACACAGTGTGTGTGGACTTCCCCTGTGCAGAAGGCGACTACAAATGTTGTGGGTGCTAAATAAACAGAAAGAATTGATCCCTGTTGTCTTTGCTTACTGATTATTTTTAGTGTTGACAATCCGCATTGCTGCCATTGCATCTTTCAACATGTTTGTGGGTAGATCTGGATGTACCAGGGGTAAGTGCAGCCACTCAGCCTCTACTCAATGTGATCATAGCAGCAGGTGCAGATGTGTCACAAGTTAATCTAGTAGTAGGCTATGGTACTTGGCCACAGGTGGCAGCAGTGGACTGACCTCCATTTGAAACTGCTCCAGCTGCTGTGTGATAGTGGATCTGCTACAAATTGAAGATCATAAGCAAGTTTTGGAAATTAACCCTTGTATTATGTTGAAGAACAAACAACTGACATTGATTTTGTTGTGGGTCATTCTGACCCATACTGTGTAAATCCACTCAGAATTATCCAAAAACTGCAATAAAACAATAGCAACTTTATTTTCCATTAGATAAACATGTAGAACAGAGACATACAACAGTTAGACTTTCCATAACTATTTTAGGAACAATTTG
>NC_140469.1:26280585-26386585 GCF_051167445.1 Perissodus microlepis | reverse complement strand
CACTCATACCACACTAAAACCCTTAGTAACTCTCCAGGGTTACACCCTCCCCCACTGAAGGGTGGCACGTCCCCGTGCACCTTCTCTGCGGCTGTGTTGTTACTGTGTCGACAGGAGGGATGGTGGTTTGATCGTACCATAACGGTTCTGCAGCATCCATTGACCTTATTATAGCAGCACCCAGACCATGAAAAAGTGACTGAACCACCTCTATCAAAGGGTTTCCAAGTTCAGCATAATGGAGTCTCTTTGGTCGACTTCGCTGCCTGTTTGAACATCTGACGGCCTCATCTAACCCCTCTGATGGCTCTTTTATGTGGGTTAAATTAGCTATGTCATCAGTTTCAGGAACATCTTGTGTACCTTCAATGTCAAGCAGCTGAGATTCCCCAACAGGTGAAATGAGGGGCACTGAAATCTCACTATCCTTCTCAGAAGATCCACTTTCATCACCTCCCGTTCTTCCTGGCTCTTCAAGGTCAAGAAAGTTGACCTGAGGTGAGCTTGTGGCTGGGGGTTCCTCCCCTGCTTCTATGGGAATTTCCACCTCAATTTCATCTGAAACTGCTCCGGGAACAACTGCTCTGCTAAGAGGGATCACGCTGTCAGTAACGCGCTGCTCTGGTGGAATGTCGGATGACACGTGGTCAACCTTGGGCATTAAGGTGGAGGCAGCTGGATCCAAAAGTACAACCCTTGAAGGATACACTTCTTCATCGTCTGACATGAGATCATCAAAGCATTCGTTTACATAACCTGGGTTTTGACGGGTTCTTGGCCTTCGCACTGTTGGCGGTACTGGGGTTTCAGGAGCACTCACGGGCAGAAACCCACAGGGCAACAGGAGGTCCCTGTGTAAAGTGCGCAAAGGACCATTTCCAGCCTCAGGACGCACTGTATACACGGGAAGGTCATTAGCATGTGACACAACTACATACACATCTGCCTCCCATTTGTCTGCTAGCTTGTGCTTTCCCCTCAGTCTCACATTTCGAACTAGCACTCGATCCCCTGGTTCAAGGCTAGACCCTGTAACTCTCTGGTCGAACCTAGTTTTGTTACGCTCTGCAGATTTCTTAGCATTTCTGCTCGAAAGCTCATAACTCTCTTTCAGGCGGTTCTTCAGGCCTTGCACATACTGTGAATGAGACAATGGCAGAGGATCAACAGGAAGCCCGAAAGCTAAGTCCACAGGGAGTCTTGGCTGTCTCCCGAACATAAGCTCATAAGGTGCAAACCCTGTGGCTTCATGCTTTGTGCAGTTGTATGCATGCACAAGAGGCTTAACATAGTCTCTCCAACGGGACTTGTCCTTATTATTTAGAGTGCCCAGCATCTGCAGCAGCGTTCTGTTAAAACGCTCCACAGGGTTACCCCTTGGATGGTACGGGGTTGTCCGTGTCTTCCGGATTCCTGCCATTTCACACAGCTCCTTAATGGTACGGGACTCAAAATCGGGGCCCTGATCACTATGGAGTTTTTCAGGGAACCCATAATGTGATATAAAATGTTCCCACAGACACTTAGCCACGGTAGTCGCCTTTTGGTTTGGCGTTGGTATTGCGAGGGCATACTTAGTAAAATGATCCGTTATTACTAATATGTCCTTGGTATTACTTTGATCTGGTTCCACACTCAGAAAGTCCATGCAGACTAATTCCAATGGTCTGGTGGTCGCTATTGAAACCATTGGGGCTGCTCTCTCTGGTGGCGTTTTTCTTTTTACGCAGCGATCACAAGTCTTAATCTTTTCTTCAACCACTGAGGACATTTTAGGCCAATAAAATCTAGCTCTCACTAGATCAAGGGTGCGTTCAACACCAAGATGGCCCATGTCGTCGTGTAGACTTTCAAGTACCATATCTCTCAGTTCTCTTGGTAAGACAAGTTGATGAGTCACTCCCATCACTCCCTGTCTCTTGCGAAACAAGACTCCATTCTTGAGCTCCAGCCGATTCCATTCTCTCAACAAGAGTCCATACTCAGGGAGCTCCTTTCTCACTTGAGGTGGAGGTGTCTCACCACTTTCCAACTGAGTAATTATTTTACTGATGCTTGCGTCTGCTTGCTGTTTCTCTGAGATTTTAGCAAATGAGAAAAAGGGGATAACTGGCAGCCCATGACTGTCATTCCCTTGGAAGCAAGGTGGCAGGGCTTCAGGACTGAGTGCTAGGGACTCAACCAAAGCAACTGAGTGATCAGAGCACTCAGAACCTTCACCAGCAAAATAGATGTCATGCCGCTCACAGATAGCTTTGATCACCTCTGGCTGAATGACCTCTGAGGTTTCCGTTTCTGAGAGGTGGTTGGCAGTGAACTTACAGATCCTCTCCTTCTCCTTCACTGAGATATGATCATCTATGAGTCCACCATGTGGCCTTCGTGATAATGCATCTGCGTCCACATTCTGTTTTCCAGCCCTATACTGCAGCTTGAATGAGTAGGTGGAGAGCGCAGACAGCCATCTATAACTAGTTGCATCAAGCTTGGCAGAGGTTAGAATGTATGTAAGGGGGTTGCTATCAGTGACCACAGTGAAACTAGCCCCATAAAGGTAGTCACTAAACTTTTCTGTGACAGCCCACTTAAGGGCTAGGAACTCCAACTTATGTGCTGGATACTTAGCTTCACTTCTAGACAACCCTCTGCTTGCAAATGCTATAGCCTTAAGCTCACCATCTTGCTCTTGGTATAAGGCTGCACCTAACCCAGTCGTACTCGCATCTGTGTGGAGCAGGTAGGGAAGTTTAGGATTAGCAAAACCCAGGACAGGTGTTGAAGTGAGCCTCTCGATTATGGTGTCAAAAGCCTGTTGACAAGAAGCAGCCCAGCGCTCACCAAATGGTTCTTTAGGATTGCGGTACTTGACATTAGCCTTTCTTTCCTTGTTCTTGCAGGTTGGAGGATATCCGGCTGTTAGCTCATTCAGCGGCTTCACAATTCTGGAGAAATCCTGAATAAACCTGCGATAGTAACCGCTGAACCCAAGGAAGGACCTCAGTTCTTTTAGGTTAGATGGCTTTGGCCAGGTTTTCAGGGCACTAGTTTTCTCTGGATCAGTCTCAACTCCGTTCTGAGAAACAATATGGCCTAGATATCGGACAGAAGACTGAAAGAACTTACACTTCTCTGGTGAAAGTTTGAGACCATATTCCTTCAGGCGATTCAGAACATGCAGAAGGCGCCTCTCATGCTCTTCAACTGTGTCTGAAAAAATGATAAGGTCATCAATAAAAACTAACACCTCTTTCAGGTTCAGATCACCCATGCAACGCTCCATGCAGCGCTGGAAGGTGCTGGGGGCATTTGTGACTCCTTGCGGCATTCTATTAAATTCATAAAATCCCAAGGGACACACGAATGCTGTCTTCTCCTTATCGGCCTCCTCATCGGCCTCCTCCATTTCAATTTGGTAGTAGCCAGATTTCAAGTCTAAAACCGAAAACCACTTTGAGCCTGTGAGAGCTGAAAAAGCCTCTTCAAGATTGGGAAGGGCATAGGCGTCCTTGATTGTCTGTGAGTTCAATTTGCGGTAATCGATGCAGAGACGGATGGAGTCATCACGCTTCCGGACCACCACAATAGGGGACGCAAAAGGAGACTCAGATTCGCGAATCACGCCTGCATCCAACAGCTCCCTTAAATGTTTTCTCACGGCATCAACATCCTGTGGGTGTATTGGCCGGGCTCTCTGCTTAAAAGGTGTCTGGTCGTGAAGTCTGATGTGATGCTTGACCTGACCTACATGACCAAAGTCGAGGTCATGGTGAGCAAACACTTCTGGCATTGACCTCAATGTTTGTGTTACTCTTTCCTTCCAGTCAGCTGACAAAGGAGAATCTCCAAAGTCAAACTGTAAATCTGGACTAGAATTGTTCTTGTCTTTGACAGAGTCAGGTACATTTGTGTCAGACTTATGTGCTACTATTTGTTGAACAGCACTGAGTTCAGCGATCACTGTTGTTGGTGTGATCGTCACATCATGGGCGGTTTCATTTTTGACTATCACTGCCAATGTGCTCGCCCTTTTCTTAGGCAATGTGACTAAACAATTCGCTACCAGTAGGCCACCAGGCATGGAAGGTGTTGTTGGTTGCTCTACCAAGGCCCACTTTTCATTAGAGGAGCTCCCAACAAGGGCTACCCCTTCTAAAGCAACAGTCCGTCCAGCAGGAATCGTCTCGGATTTCCCCCCAGACAGTTTTACTTGGCCCAGCTTGCCATTTGGTTGCTGTCTGTGCCTAAGCTCCAAGGCTTTGAGGACTGCTCGGTAGCCATACTGGACAGGTAGGCCAAATTCATTCATGTGAGTAGCAACACTTGAGTACAACACATCTAGTGTATTGGTGCCAATGAGAATTTGCTCTTGGGCATTTTCTCTCATGTTTGGAACCACAAGGGCCAAAGTAGAAATCTCAATCTCCTCTCCTACAAACTCTTTGGGGAAAGTGATATCTATTTCCACATAGCCAAAATATGGAACTTGCTGTCCATTAGCTCCTTCAACCTCCAACAAATCATCTAATGATTTAATTTCTTGGTCCTTCAGGTTGCTTTCATAGAAGGACAATGGGATCGTCGTAACTTGAGATCCAGAGTCTAAAAGACAGTTTACTCTTTTCTCTGCAACACACACTTCAGCAGTGCATTTGCTTCCAACTAACCTCTGTGGCAGCCCACATGGCTGACCTTTTGGCTGTCTTTTGCCTTTTTTCTTGGAGGTAGAGGGACTAGTGTTAGACTGAACTCCTGTCTGTCCCACAACAGGAGTTGCTGTCAGTTTAAATGGTGTGGGTCCACAGAGCCATTCTGTGTCTCCCACTCCTGCCGTTTTCTTTGAAATTGCTTCCTTTTTGCTGCTACTAGCACGGGGTTAGCCTCATTACTGCATCTCAAGGCTACATGGCCATCCTCTCCACACCGAAAGCAGTACCACGGGCGTGGCCTGTGAGGTGGCTGGTGCTCTGGAACAGGCACTGCCAAGGGCTGCTCAGGAACAGGATTGGTCTGCACAGTTACCTTTGCATTTGAGTTTGCGTTCTTACCCCTGCTTTTCCTGTGGGGGGTTAACTGAGCCATTTGAGCCTGTAACTCAATAACTTGTTTCTTCAGGAGATTGGTTTCTGCTACAGCCTTAAACTCAGAGCAAACACGGGCAGTTTGCAGTTGGGACCAAACATGCTGTTTGGGTGGGGCTGGCTGTTGTCTGGAAGTACCAAGGTGCTTTTTCATACGTACTGCCTTGTTAGCATGCTTGTCTTCCTCAGTACGCAACAGGAGCAATAATTCAGCAAAACAAGGAGGGTTTTTAATTTTTTGTTCAAGCTGGAGCTCTGCTATTAAGGAGTCATCCCAGCAGCCTCTACAAAACTGCTTCAACAACTGCCTATCAAACTCATCAGCAGAGGCCCCTCCTCTCCTTGTAGCGGTGTTAAGTACAACTTGGAGTCTGTGAAGGTAGTTTGATGGTTTCTCACCAGCATTCTGCAGAGTACCCATAAACTTAGCAAACAGCTCATCTCCATCCTCCACAGCACCGTAAGCTGAGTCAAGAAGCTGCAAATATGCAGAAGGTAAAGCTTGTGAATCAAGATGCCTAATGAAATCTGAAGCAGGGGGCAACAAGCTGTCAACAATCTTCCTGGAGCGACTTAAATCAGACAATGCTGGGTCTGTTAAAAGAAGTTCCACACTAGAGCGCCAGGTCTCATAATCCGTTTCATTATTTGGCCGCGGCAATCGGCCTGAAAAGACTCGAAGGCGTGAGGCAGCATAATGGTGTGGCGGTGCCTCCTCATTTCGCACAATATGCTCCACAACGACCTTTTGTATCTCAGGGGGGTTTAGATCACTGGGGCTTAGATTTGGGCATGAACTCACCGTCACTGGTGGTATTCTCGGATGTTGCTCTTTGGTCAGGTTTTGTATCTCTGGAGCTGAGCGTAGTGCAGCACCCTGAATAGTGGTATCAGGAGCAATTCTAGATTGCATTGCACCTTGCGGTAATGATGCCGAGGTGAAATTAGGTGCCTGACTTCCCTCATGATAACTCCTGTCCACAGGGGCATTTTCTACTGTGGCTGCAACTGTAGAGCTCAACTTAGTTAGTTCATCTTGCAAAAGAAGCTGAAATGACTTCCCTGTTAACTTAGCAATGTTTTGCAACTCAGACATGTAACTCTCAGTAGCACTATGGCTAACCACAGGGGTATAGACACTAGCAAGTGCACACACGTGGAAAGTCACATCAGGCCGTGTGGGGCTTTTGTATTTAAATGGCAACAAAGGAGCAAGCGTTTGCAGCGCGGTACCAAAAGTGAACTCAACAATTGCATTGTTATGGAACTCTGAGTTGGGTTCATCTATACGCAGGACACGGTTAATAGAGCCATGAGTCTCTAGATAGCTCTGTACTTCATTGTCCACCTCAGTCCAGGTTAACCCTTCAACTATGACAGAGTTAGGGATTTTTACCAGCTCACGTGTCACTACTTCCATGTCACCAATTTGGCAAATTACTGTTATAATGACTGAAGATAAGAACCTTTGCCCAAAAAGGAGAAAAAAAATGAAAACAAAGCATCAATAGTCTGCCACCTGCTCCTGGCTGGCTCGCCAATTTTCTGTAACACCCCTTTCAACACTTGGGATACAGATTTAAATGGTTACCTGTGTGTTGGGCCAATAGGTGAGGTTCGACTACTGGAGCAGAGTGGATGACTAATGAAACGCTCTGAGAACTTGGTTTGATCAATTTGTATTCACAATTAAAGAATCTCACATACATACAATGAGAACAATAACAGCACATGAAAGGAAAAATTGGGCCCAAGTCATGGAAAATAATAAACAAAACACACACAACCCCGGGGGATTTGACTCAGTCTCTCTCTCTCGTGTCAGCCGACACCCTTAAGTGTGAGTCCAGCAATGAGGATTCTCTTTGCAGGATGTGCAAAGGAGGAATGACGTGCAAATCTGTCCTACCACTTAAGTAGAGTTTGTACAGTTCACGGTTCGTCCAAAGAATTTAGTTCTCTTCTTAAAGCAATCATCTCAAGGATCCTGGAGGGGTGGCTCGCCATCTTTGGACTGGATCATCACTGAACTGTACTCCCAAGTAAACAAACCTGACCTGTATAACACAGTCAGAATAACATTCAAAAATCTATATTTAGTCATTTATACATATATCCTTTCTTATGTTTCGTTCATACATACTAACAAATCTGCATTTTACCTTTCCAGTATACAGAAAGAATGACAGAATATTCCAAAACATAGACAATGATAACTTCTTACCAAAGTAACCAATAAAATGGGCTCCCCTGGAGCTTCAAAATGGCGATGGTGAAGCGTTGTAGCACAACTACAAAGAAAGATAACCCCATTTTCTTTAAACTGTATTCACCTCACAATGAACACAATTAAGGATTGATATTGGAACATATCAACATCTACAGCATACATATAACTTACAATCTTTACATGCATCGTCATAGGAAGCTAACAAACTCTAACATACAGTTAAATCCTTACAATCACACATGTACAGCCACATGGCTAATAGCAATAGCCGCTAGCATGTCATCGTTAGGGGCTTAAACTCACAATATTCTTGTTCACAACAAATTAACTCACCCAGAAGAATCCAAGCAGTTACAAACTCCTTTCTGGTTAAGAACAATTTCCAGATAGTTTATTTCCACCGTACAATCCGACTGAATAAAACAACCACGTTTTCCACTTGGGAAAACCGGACCTTTCTTCCTCTCCCTCTCTCCTGATATCCGTAGCTGCTACGCAGTGAACGGCAGGAGGCGGTACTTCCCCCTGTATACTTCAAGGACCATCAGGACATTATAGACATCTTCTATTTTATTAATTCTCAACAAAATAATTTAACTTAATAAAACTTAACAGTGAACTCAAAATACTAACATCACTCATACCACACTAAAACCCTTAGTAACTCTCCAGGGTTACACAACCACAAGGACCAACAACCCAAACAGAGGTAATTACAGTCTTGTAGCTTATTAATATAACCATGGATGCCTCTGTACTTCTTTACCTTGGTAGTTGTGTATTGCACCATACAGAGGTTTTTAGACAATTTCTAGTCTTTTTCAATTAAGTATCCAATGAAGATGCCTCCTCATCAGTTTTGTCTGCTTGCAAGAGTTCTGAATGGTATTTATATTTACTACACATAGGAAAACAAAATCCAGTTAATGATCTGATGTCCTGCCTCTACAAATATATATATATATATATATATATATATATATATATATATATATATATATATATATATATATATATATATATATACACACAAACAATATTGTCTGTTTGCTTTGAGTTATAACTTAGACATGACCAACATAGTTGCGTGTTTAAGTACTCACTTCTAACAGAAAATCATTATCGCTGTTCCCCAACAACAAACCACAAAGTGCCCCATGAACTGCATACTTTTTCTTTCAGATTTGAGTAAGTAAACCAATCATCATAAAACAACAGCAGGGAAATGTCTGGAGGAGGCTGGACTGGAAGAAACACATGAAAGGAAGTTGATCCTACACGTTTGTGGTCTACGAAAAAATAATAAGCTTCAACTTTAAAGACTGTGATTGTGCACAAGAAAAGGTCCTTTCAAAGAGATTCCCCAAAGGGCTCAAATCTTCAGCTGAACAGGTGAAGACATTAGTTCAGCTTTTTAGTGCTTCTACTTTTTTATTAACTCTAACATCTGCTTCCATTACTGTAAAATGTGTGCATAGCTGCAGAGTAGGGCATTGTGAGTATATGTACCACAGTCCAACATCACATGTCTATTTGTCCTGCTCTTCCTTTTAGCGTTATACATGAAGCCATTTTCATTCTCCACATCCCCACTAGGCCTCCTCAGACTTTTTCACCTTTCTAGGTAACCTGATTTCCACACAGCCCTGCACACCAGGAGCTGGTTTCACTCAGCAGACAACCTTCAGGACTGCAAGCTGCAATTCCTCTAGTGGCCACTTGAGGCTGGCTCCAATAGTGGGCAAATCTATCATAGTTTCCTACTGTGGATTGATTCACTGGATTGACACTGTGGCCACTGATAGTTTCTCCATGTTTTTATTTTCCTTTTAACACTACTTACATTCCAGCTGCCACCTCCATGTAAACCTCTCTATTTGAAAAGAAAGTGAAAAGGGAAACACGTTTGAGCTTAAGATGACACTTTTGATGAATTCTGAATCCATGTTTCATTTTTAATAAGATTAGACCATACAGCCTGAAGCTTTCTTACTCAGCTGTCAGGTGGCCAAACTAGACACTCTTTTATTAATGCCCATAATCAAGCATTTGTTATTTTATTTGTTCCTGAGCCTGTATCCTGCCTGCGTGTAACCCACACTGATTTATAGCCCATTGATAATGACCTACTCAGATAAAGACTTCTGTTCCTGCAGCCTGTAATAAAGCAGAGAGGCTACATGCCGACCTCATGTTTTGACCCATTTTTCTTAATTGGTCTTTTCTATGATGATGTATTTGAAAATAATTAATTTTTGTGAGCACTGCTTTCTTACTTTGTACAAAGCTGCTGTGTCCTACAAGCATCAGGCAACACGAGAAACGTTCTTGCCACAACTGTCAACCTGATTGATTACCTCTGCAAATGTCTAAAGGTTGAGCCTCTCACCTCTCGACATTTCACTACAGTTTCCTTTTCCGTAACTTTGACTCCAGACTTGACAAAAGAATAAGAAAAGCAGAAAAATTCCAAACACCGAAAGTGGCCTTAGAAAAATAAATGTCAGGGAGAGGACGTGTAAGAAAAGGAGAGCTTAGCTGAGGTCAATAAAACTGGAGGATACGTGATGACAGCATGGGATTATGTCAAGAAAATGTCACTTTTTTTTTTTTTTATGTGTGTGTGTGTGTGTGTTTCTCTTTCTATGGAGTCTTTAATTTTTATTCAGCTGTGAATGGGAATTATTTCTTTTATTCCATGACACAGACTGTCGCTCTATTTAACAAATTCAAAACCCCAACTATGAGACAGGCTAAACTTGTATGTCTCCAGGTGTGATTTTCATCAGAAATACTGGAGGCAATCAAATAAAGCCACCCCCGAATACAAGCTTGGTAATTTGTGATAAAGCCCCCCAACCTTTGATTGTTAAATTTGTTATTTGGTGTAAATACGAGACACTACAGTTTGTGGTCATGGTATTCCTGCTTCCAAAACCCACTCACCATGACCTCAGCATTTTCACAGCAGTAAATGTCATGCTCCAGTCATGAATTCGTGAATCACCATGCTGCCTACAATCTGCCTGCTATTCAAGCTGGTTACAGGCCTGTGACTTGCCTCGTGGCTGTGCTGACCTACAGTATAGAGTGTATTACACAGGTCATTCCTTTATGGGGGCTTTGACATTACTTTAGTCAACACTGCAGAATAAGTAAAGTAGTATCTTTAGCTTCAGGGGGTTTCCGATCTTTTTGATGTTGTGCACTGGTAGACTTGATTGTTATTCTACTACTTTTGTTTTTTATTGCATTAGCATAAAGCCCCAAGTCTGTTAAAATCCAGAGAAGTGCTATCAGACAAAGTAAAAATTACACTGGAAAAATGAATATTAAGATGTTTGGAGGTCAGCAAAGATCATTATTAATATTATTATTATTATGTTGCAAATTGATTTCATCTCTGAAATTTAGATTTTAGGGTCAAAATAGTAGTTTTAGTTACTTACCATAATTGCTTAAATATTATAGTAACTTAATCATAAGGGCGCTAGAGGGCAGTGAATGGGAAGGGAAGAAGTATGTGATCGGTTCCGTTTGTTTGTTTGTTTGCAGTCTAGTGTCGATGGTTTTCAAGATATCACATTCGAATTTTGCGTGATGATAGATACCAATAGCAGCGAGGTCAAGGTCGCACCCTTTGGGAGAGTTGCTCTCTGAGTGCTCTTGTTGGGGAGGCTGTAGCTGAGGAGGTAGAGCGGGTCATCTACCGATTGGAAGGTTGGTGGTTTGATCCAAATATCGAACCAAATATTCAAATATCCTTGGGCGAGATACTAACCCCAAGTTGCTCGTATGAATGTGTGTAAATGTTAGAGTGAAAGAACTTAAGCATAGAAGAAAGTGCTTGTATGAATGTGTGAAGGAGGCACGTGATATAAAGCCCTTTGAACAGGTAGAAAGTAGAGAAGTACTATATAAGAATCAATCCATCTTGTTGTGCTTGTAATGGATGTGGTCAGTTGGCAGTGTCAACGCATGAAGCAGCAATAGGAACACAGAGTCAGTCTACTTTTGCTTTGTGATTTGAATTGGTAATTATAAAAAAATCTGTATTGTATGGCATGATGAATTGGGTCTGTTGTGAATCTATTGTTGTCTACATACACAGAAATTCTCATTTGGAATGTGCATTGAAAGTCCAGGATAGGATCCAAGATGTGTCCACCACGAACATGAAAAATCACAAAAGTTCTTTGGCATTTCATAAAGAACAACAAAATCTAAAATGACAAAAAATAAATATGTTAATGAATGCTTAGCACCTCATTGTTGTGGTGTTGTTCCTTTTTCATCACCTGCCAGTTAAAGCTTTATATTTTTTGTATTTCCTTATCATATTTAACTTCTGGCATTCTTTATTCATTCATATAACTGTGTTTTTTGACTGTTTATCATTAACTGTTTTTGGTTGGTTCAGTAAACATGCAGGCATGCCACAAAAATATAAAATAGTTGAAAAGCATGTCATCTTGACATAGTGTCTACCAGAGGTCTTGGGTAATTGGAACAGGTCTTGAGGCAGTCAGTAGACAAATCCTTTATAGGTTTTTGGGGGCACAGAAATAGAAGGAAATGCTTTTAAAGATATTCTGTGTTTCATGGTGTTCGGCACCCCATGGGGACTGGCTTTCATTGCCCAGAGGTTCAAGTACATTACAAGAAGAAAGGCAGCAGTTTGAATGTAACTTCGACCGTAATAAACTGACTTTAACTGAAAGTGGGGTTGGGCAAAGGGAAAAAAGAATGTTCTATTTTAATAAGCTCATTTGTACAACGACATTTTCTGTACCTTCTGACCGGCCATTGATCTAATTAATATATGTGGCTCAGCATGAGGAAAAATTGCTGCCTTCACATGCGAGGTGGAGGCTTTTTAAGAGACACCATTCCTTAATGCTGACAGGTTTTAATTTCCATTGTCAGATAGAGGCTGTGGTAAATGAAAACACCCAAAATACTTAAAGATGGCAGTGAAATATTAAGTGGAAAACACCTCGTTTGACACCTTTGTTTACTCAAAATGTTTAATTTGTAACAACAAAAAGTGATACGTGAGGAAAAATTGAACTTTTCTTTTTGTGGTAAAATAGTTAAAAGTCTGGACAATCACAACCTTGTACCTGATTCGAAAATGTCCTTTTGTAAGTCAAACAGTGCACATTTATTAAGCCAGGGAAGAGGGACAGACACAAAGTAATCCATTTAGGAATACTTAATATGTGCAGAGAGAAGCTATTTAGTCCCTAGAAATTGAAAACAGACAAATGATTGAGTTCCTACCAAAATCCTTGTTAGCTGAAGGCTCTTGTTCCTAAACTAATGGGTGACTATGAGGAAATCTCATGCAGGGCAGAGTCTGAAGAAACCCAACACACGACTCTGTTTCTATTTGGATCAATCAGGGAACAAATTGAAGTGAAACGTGGATAGGTAATTTCCAAAAGACTATTTCCAGGATCCAGCATGTCAGTATTGATCTAACTCTGATTTGTATCTACATTGTTTAGACAAAATTAATAGATGTTGACTTTTTGTAGAAGTATTCATCGCTATAGCACCGAATCACACATCACAAATAGAAAACAAAAAGATGAATATGTTTTTGTATTACTGTTATGCACATGTTGGATGTGTACAGAAACAAGGGGTGCTAATTCTGAGCAAAACTTGCCCAATGAAATGATAGCACCCCTTCAATGCCCATGAAAAAAGAATATCACTAATAGTCTGAACCAATACGTTTGTGGTGATCGTCTACTATCAACAGAAACATGGGATTCAATTTCATTATGTCCGAGGACACTTTGGAATATGAAGAGGCCAGACTGACCCTCCAGTCCACCGATGAATGAACATTTATGTTCTAAGTCTGTGCCTGCCGCGCATAAAACCTTTCATCAGAGCAATAGTTAGCACTGTTACCTTATAGGAATAAGGTGCTGGGTTTGAATCCACTGCCCAGTTTGGGTCTTTCTGTGTGTATCTTCTATGAAGTTACTCCAACTTCCCTCTACAGTCTGAAGATAGTGCATGCTCGATTACCTGGTGATTCTAAATTGGCTTTACTTGCGTGCACGAATGACTGTCTGTCTCTCTGTGTTAGCCCTATGCTAGATTTATTGCCCAGTGACAGCAGGGATGGACTGCAGTGAGATTAAATTGAAAGGGGAAGAAAATGAATGAATGGATCTTAAATCAAACCCGTCTTATCCATTTTATACTGCAAAGAAAACCATATGTGGTGCAAATGCAGATAGAACATTTGGACATAGACTTTATGTTCCACTAAGCATTTTTCTTATTTAAATTGAGTTACCATGGTTGTTCGTAAATCTGTCACACGAATCATCAAGATGATAGTAAAGTTTTAGTTGTTCTTTTATGGTGCTATAGATGCTAGGGTTAGGGTTAAATACTGAAAACACAAATGTGGAACAAAAGTGGCAACAGAGAAATACCTGAATATGTAGATATTTAGCATTTGAATCAGGGAGAAATGCCAATGCAAACTGTTGCAGGACCTTTTTAAAGAAATACCTTAAATTTATCCAAGCAGCTAAAAAATTCACATCCAGATTGACCTGAAGCCAAGGTCGGAAATTCAGCAGTGAACATGCTCATCCAATATTTTTTAAATATTGTTTGTTTAACCTTAAAGGCTAAATTATCTGTCTAGGAAAACCATCACTTCCTTTTAAGTCCATTGTAGAAGTTGGCTGCAATTCAGCTAGGGGGCACAGCATTGGGCACTCCTAACAAACAGGAGCCAAAGGAGCGAAACTGATAAAATAAATATTTAGAACTTCTTCTTAACAAAAGAAGAAAGTTCAGATTATATTTTAGTGTTTGGAATACAGTAACAATGAAATGCATGAACTGAAATGAAACAACACAGGTTTCTTACAAAGAAAGCAATCCTGCAAATACATGCTGATTTACTCACGATAGCTGCGGGGCATCAGCTGCCTGGTTGCCTGGGTGACCAACAAATTTGTTTGTTAACAGGTCGTATGTCAATCAGCAATATCCTGTGGTCTTATTGACAGTCACTTTAGGTTTATCTCTGGTCACGCGGGCTTCGTGTGGCCTGCAGTTATTTTGCTATTAGTTACTTGATGTTGCCAAATGTCTTGAACGTTGTATGGTTTCTGGTTGCAAGAAGCAAAATTCTCACTTGATAAGTCTTTTTGTATGTGCAACTTGCATAGTTTGCACCAACTTTGTCTCCAAACTTTTAAGCTCACTTTTCAGACCTCTCTTCCATTCCTTGAAGTGAAGTGGAAAACTATTAAAAAAAAATAAGGTGATGCTCTTGCACCAAGGTCACCATGATGTTTGGCAATATGTGGAGAAGCTTTTGTCCTGCATCTGCTTTCAATTTACCCTTTTAATTCAAATTACTGTGATGGAAGTTGATTGGAAGAATCATAGAGTGACCTTTATGTAGCAGAAAGAAGAAGAAACAGATAGCCTTTTAGAAGAAAATAAACAGTTGAAGCTCTTTTTTCAAAAATCAGATCATGCTAGAGTGTTTTGACCTTGGTTTGCGTATAACACATTACAGTCAGTCAGTCATTTCTCATCATATTGAAAGCACAGTTTCAAAACCCAGAAACAAATATGTTTTTTAACAACAACAACAAAACATGATTTAGACTCTGCTCTTTAAAAATCTTCTCCTGTCTTGTCTTCACTTAAAAGCTGGCAGGAATCCATTAGATACAACGCTGTGTTTCGTCTGAAGGCTGCGTAAAGCTCTTTTGTTTTCCTTTTTCTCCACAGCTGTTTGCTTTATCTACTGCCAGTACTTTAGGAGCGGTACCAACAAGGAGTTGACCGTATGATAATCTCATTAATCAACACTCAACCACGAGAAGGCTGCAGCTCACAACAAGAGCGCTATTACAATAAGAAGTAGTTGTTTTTTTTTTAATTAAATCTGCCCTTGAGCTTTAACACGAGCATGCACATTAAAGCACGCACATACAAACAGGAGTGATGCTGCGAGCATGTTTTGCTGTGCAGGCGGACTCCGTGCATCACCCGTGTGCCTGTGCATAAGCAAAGCAATTGAGAGCTGAAGAGAAACAGAACCAAGTGACAAACAAGCGCATGATGAGCGTGTCCCTTTGAATTGATGGGTTTGAAATGTGTTTATGTTGAACGCAGCTCCATAAGAGGGCCATAGGGGCCCCCGCCGCCGCGTCTCCCCGTGCCTCCACGCACCGCTCATCATCACATTCAAATGAAATGTAAATCCCAGCTCTCCCCACTTTCTGCCATGTCAATACCTCTTTGACTCCTGCTTAGCCCGTATCAGTTCAGCATTTCACTCCTCTTTCTCAGACTCTTTTCTTTTTTTATTCTAATACTCTGTCTCCCTCTTCTTCCATCAGCTCTTTTTGTCTTTCGCCACAGATTTCCCATTTCTCACTTTTCTACTTTGCCAGTAAGTCTTCCTGATGGATGCAGGCTCCAGCCAACTAAAGTCAGGAGAGTTTATTTATTATTTAATTTATTTTTTTGGAGTGACTGTGGGTGATATCTCATTAACAGCAACTAAATTTAATTGCAGTTACTAAAAATGGTCTTTCGGGCCTGTGCATGTGAAATGTGTGTGCACACTGACATTTAATGTATCACCAGAGCGCAATGGAAACGCAACACTAACTAATTAATAGTGTGATAAAATTTGAAATTATTTTATTTTTATATTTGGTCTGTATTTATTATTGACGAGCAGAAACCAGGGACAAGCTGACAATCTCAAGAAAGCAATTAGAGTCGAACTGTATCTTACCGTTACATCTGTTGATTTCTAATTTATATTTGCACATTAAATTGATGCCTCGATCCAGAGAGATTGACAGCTGGCGAGATCCAGATGAGCTGCTTTTAAATAGGACAGGCTATATTGTTGGAGGATTAAATTGTGATTTTGTGGTAAGTCCTTTTCTGGGGGGGATGGGTTGGAAGGATATTTTAAGAAATCAAGTGAGCGAGATGTGATGAGTAAGCATGCTGCAGCTTGGCTGACAGAGGTTAATGAGGACATGGAGGGAAAACTGCCCAACAGGTGAGGCCATAACCTTTGGAGCACCTTGAACTGGTTGTCACTTTTCATTTAAGACCTTTAATTTTACCACCAATTCAATCACTTCATCAACTTAAAAAACAGTAGGTGTATTTCACATTACTCTGCTAATGAAATCAATGGATTTCCAGTCTGTCATGCTGCTGAAAAAGATGATTTTCTGTATCTTGTGATTATGATGGCATTTGGAGGATAGTGATGTTGGGTAGTTGACAACATGTGAGATGTATAAGAATTTTTTTAGACAGCCTTGCTGACTTTTCAGTAGGGAAAGATCCTAAAATAAGCCAGTTTTGATGGCTACATGTAGTGACAGAGGCTTTGCCAGACTTCATCTGATATGACAGACTTTGGTACAGGATCTTGCTGTTACCTTTATTTTTCTTTTCAAGAAAGTTACTTGTAAGCTTAGAGCCATACACCTTTATCAGCATGCATTATTTACATTTGCACATGCTGCAGACATAACATGAATCTCTGTCCGGTCGTCTTTTCTTTGTCTATCTCATCATTTGATGTATTTTGAACTTTGCATGTGTATGCAAGTGTCATAAGTCCAGTGCTTAATAAATGTTAGAGTTTGACTAAACAATGTTATTCGTTATCAGCGTTTTACTCTGGAGTGAAAACTGCTCAAACTGCTGGACCTTGCTTTGTCTAGTACTAAAATGCAACCCGAAGAAATTTGTTCTGATAATCTGTGTGTGTCATATTAAATAACAAGGACGCCTGACTAAAGCAGATTTAGCAATTGTTGCTTTTCACTTCTTTAGTTTTAAATTTGAAGTTCCAGTTGATAATTCTTAGTAGTAACTTTAATAGTAACGTAGTGTAAATTTACTCACTTTTATACAGTCATTGTAACTGTTGGCATGATGACATTGTATATAATTTGGATTATTTCTTTATCTTGTCAAGATCCATGTCATGATTGTAAATTGTTTAAGCTGTACATTACTTTGTTTGTTTTTTGTAGTCAACGTTTTGGTGCTTTTATTTTGAAAGTCAAGTTCGCTTACAAGTTGCGCTAGTTTCCTCTTTGGGTAGAATGAAGGAAAACACCTGTAAGCGCGCAGAAAGGATGGTTTTTATTGAAAGACATGTTAAGTGGACTTTAACTACACACGGTTAAACGGTTAAAGGAAACCTCAGAAGAACGGCGGCTAATTCCCTTTTTGCAGCATGCAGCCAATGAGGTATTTATTTATTTATCGTGTTTGTTGTACAGTGTTTTTACTGCTGTGTCTTACGCTGAGTTATTTTGTTAATGCTGTATAGTTTTCACGGTGGCTTTGGAGAGAAGTCTTCAAATAAACCAGTGACAGAAAACCACTTGCGTCTGCCTGTGCTTCGAGGGAATTATAGTGAAAACTCGGACTGTTCGTCGACCCAAGCGGCCACTAATTGACGATGCGGCAACTTCAAAGCATCAGCGGGCTTGTTACTACATGTCTACAGCGCAGCGGAGCTGACAAGAATGGGCAGATAAGCTGAAAGTACTATATGCAATAAGTGAAGGTTTTGGATGTAAATTCTTGAACTGTTTTGAAGTTTATTATCAGGTGTATTTTTGTAAGATAACACTTCCATTTGAACTGTGTTATTTTTGTGCCATTTACATATGAGTAAGTGTTAAACATTGAGGCTTGGTTAACCATCTACATTTCTTATTTCTAAGTGGGTTGATTAAGAAGTGCTGTAAAATGTCAGAACCAAGCGAGCCTACAGTTCAGTTTAGTGACAGTGCAGACTTTCAAGATCAGTCTGAAGAAGGTCAAGTGCATGGTGCTGAAGCTCAGCAAGAGGAAGCGCAGCAGCCAAGACGAAGTGAAAGAATCAGAACTCTAACAGAGAAAGGCAAAGAAATGCAAGATGAGAAAATTAAAGCACTCCAGCAAAGGTTTAACTATATATATGACAAATGGAAAACACAAGTTAAATCTGCAAGACAATCCTTATCACAGACAACAGAGACCTTATCCGAGGACTTGCTTAATGACATTATAAGTGATGTCACAGGTCTTTCTGCAGATGTCCAGCGTATCTATGAAGAGCTACGAAAGATCTCTGCTCCAGACCAGGTCACGCGTCGTAGAGTGGATCGGTGTGTAGAGATTTCTACATTTGTTGCATCCAGAGCCTCAAGTAGGTTGCATGGAAGGTCTCCAGAAAAGGAGGAGCAAGACTGGCCAGAAGCAGGCTCTCTCTTTAATTCAAGCACCTGCAATTCAGGTTCTGTTGCTTCCATTTTGAAAGGCACCTCAGTACTTTCAAGCAGGTCTTCTGCAAGGCGACAAGATGCTGCTGCTGATGTTGCTGCAAGTCAGGCTGTTCTTAAAGTGTTACAAGAACAAGAAAAAGAACAGTTAGAAATCGAGCGTCTAGAAGCTGAAGCTAAGAAAAAGATAGCTGAGCAGGAGGCAGCAGCAGTAAAACGTCGGTTAGAAAGGGAGGCAGAAGAGGTAAAACGAAGAATGCAGAGAGAGGAAGAAGAAGCTAAAATTAAGGCTCAACTAGAGGAAGAGCACGTAGCTCTACAAAGGACTCTGGAGAAAATTACAGCATCTGGAGGCAATGAAGGATCTCAGTGCAGCAAGGGCGAGAATGCTGGTGTACAATCAAGAGAATGACAAAGAGGAAGAGCAAAAGGACGTACTGCAACCTGAGATTGTAGTGGATAATAAAGTTTGTGCTCCCACAGGCTCTTTGCCCCAGTGTATGCCTCCTGCACCACAAGTTGTGACCACTTCTTCAAATGACAGTACTGCAGAACTTGTCAAAGTGCTGGCAGGAGCTTTAAGTGCCAACCGAATTCCAATTCCTGAACCTACAGTATTCAGTGGGGATCCATTGAAATACAGTGACTGGAAAATCTCCTTTGAAATGCTGATTGACCAGAAGAGCATTCAAGACAAGGAGAAAATCTACTACCTTCGCCGGTATGTAAGTGGACAAGCTAAGAAAGCAATCGATGGCTATTTCCTTCTTGGAAAGTTGAGATTTTGGAGGAAAGATATGGAAACCCATTCACGATTGCAAAGGCATATAGAGACAAGCTTCAGACATGGCCCAAGATAGGCTCCAAGGACAGCTTTGAACTCAGAGAGTTTTCTGACTTTCTCCGTAGTTGTGAAGCCGCCATGGTCCATATTAAGGCACTGGAAATCTTGAATGACTGTAATGAAAACAGAAAAATTTTGTCAAAATTACCAGATTGGCTAACAGCAAGATGGAATAGACAAGTTATTGAAATAGAAGAAGCAATTAATCAATTTCCCTCCTTCAGCCAATTTGTGAAGTTCTTGACAAGAGAGGTGAAAATTTCTTGCAACCCTCTCACATCGCTGCAGGCACTGAAACAAGATGAAGCTGAAAAAACCAAATCCTCAAGACATTTCAACTTTGCAGCAAAGACACTCATCACAAGTTCCAGTGAAAAATATGCTGATACATGTCTTTTCTGCAAAAGGACTGGGCATACATTGCACCAATGCAGGAAGTTCGGGGAGAAAGCAGTTAATGATAGAATTAAATTCATTCAAATGGAAAAGTTGTGCTTTGGTTGTCTGAAGTACGGTCATCACTCAAAGAGTTGCATCAGTAGGAGTGTTTGTGACAAGTGCCAGAAGCGTCATCCTACTTGTTTGCACGAAGAACGAACCAAAGAGAAGCAAAAACCACCACAGGCCAAGCAAAATCGGAATCATGAAACTTCGAGTGAGGTTCACGAAGAAGTACAACTAGCACAGGATTACGAAATGACCAGAACTGCTACTTCAAATACAGTAATGCTTCATGGAGCTAAAATACAAACAGCTGCAATAGTTCCAGTGTGGCTTTCCTGCACAACACAACCAGCACAAGAAGTCCTTGTGTATGCTTTATTGGATTCGCAGAGTGACACAACATTTGTGTTGAGTGAAGTAGCAGAAACCTTACAGATAAATAGAGAGCAAGTCAAGCTTAAGCTTTCTACCATGACGTCAAGAACTACAGTTGTGAGTTCTCTAAGAGTAAGTAACCTACAAGTCCGTGGCTTTTACTCCAACAAGAGAATCTCCTTACCACCAGTGTACACGCGTGATTTCATCCCAGCTAACAGAACTCACATCCCAACCAATGAAACTGCAGAGGCGTGGCCCCATCTAGTACACTTACAGTCAGAAATTGCACCTCTGCAGGACTGTGAAGTGGGTCTGCTTATCGGATATGACTGTTCACAAGCCCTGCTTCCGAGAGAAGTTGTGTCTGGCAAAGGGAACGAGCCTTATGCACAACGTACAGACCTTGGATGGAGTATTGTTGGTAATGGAAACCCCTGTGTTGATTATGGGGACGCAATCGGAATCAGTCATCGCATAGTAGTGAGACAAGTGATACCAGATGTTGAGTCTTCTGTCAACCTCAAAAGGGTAGTGCATTATGTGAGCCAAACCAGAGTAAAGGAAGTAACTCCTTCAGACATCATAAGGGTCTTGGAATCAGACTTCTCAGAAAGAACTGGAGATGATATTGTGTCTCAAGATGATCTCAAGTTCCTGACAAAGTTGAGAAAAAACATTGTGCAAAATGATACAGGTCTCTTTGAAATGCCACTTCCTGGCAGACAATGCAAGGTGGGTGAAATCAAGGAGGATGACCCTGAACTCCGCAAGCTGATTGTGTGTAACACAAAGTCAAAGGAAGACAGATCATTGTTGGATAACTTTAAGAAATTCTCTGACTGGTCAAGGTTATTGAGAGCAGTTGCCAGACTGAAACGATACATCAGAATGCACAAAGGTATTCAGCAAAGAACAAGTGATAGCACAAGTCTAGAGGAGAGAAAAGAAGCAGAACTTGTTATTATCAAGTTGGTTCAGGAAGAATTCTCAGATGAGAGAAAGAGCTTGGAGCTAAAGACAATAGTTGAAAACAGTCCACTGTGCAAGTTAAATCCTTTCTTGGATGAAGAAGGGATCTTAAGAGTGGGAGGACGTTTAAGTCAAGCCACGTTGCACCCTCATGTGAAGCACCCAGCAATTCTGCCAAAAAATAGCCACGTAGCAGTTTTACTAATCAAGCATTTTCACGAAAGAATCCATCATCAAGGACGTGGAATGACAATGAACGAACTGAGAGCAAATGGTTGGTGGATCCTGGGATGCAGCGGTGCAGTTTCATCACATATTTTTAAATGTGTGACCTGCAGGAAGTACAGAAGATCCACTGAAGAGCAAAAAATGGGTGACTTGCCACAAGATAGGACAGAAACAACACCGCCTTTTACTTACGTTGGCATGGACTGCTTTGGTCCAATCTATGTTAAGGAAGGAAGAAAGACTCTCAAAAGATATGGTCTTTTGTTTACCTGTCTATGTTCAAGAGCCATACATATAGAAGTGGTTGATGACATGACAACTGATGCATTTCTCAATGCTTTAAGGGCATTCATTGCCATAAGAGGAAATGTTCGACAGCTAAGATCCGACCAAGGAACAAATTTTGTTGGTGCTAGGAGAGAGTTCATGGAGTTAATGAAGGGAATGGATCGAGAAAAGGCTAAGACTCTAGGATGTGAATTTCTCATGAACCCTCCAACAGCAAGCCATATGGGAGGTGTCTGGGAGCGTCAAATAAGGACTATAAGAAGTGTTCTTACCGCTATTCTCGATCAGTCATCTCAAAGGCTTGACTGCACCTCCTTAAGAACCTTTCTGTATGAGGTCATGGCTATCATCAACAGCAGACCACTCACGACTGAACATTTGAATGATCCATCAGGCCTTGAACCATTGACTCCAAACCACATCTTAACAATGAAGTCCAAGATCATTCTGCCCCCGCCTGGAGAGTTTGTCAAAGAAGATGTTTATCTTAGGAAAAGATGGCGTCGAGTGCAGTGTTTGGCTAATATGTTTTGGACTCGATGGAAGAAAGAATATCTTCTAAATTTACAAGAGCGACAAAAGTGGTGGAAGAACAGAAGGAACATCAAGGTTGACGACATTGTCCTTCTACAAGATGATCTGGCACCACGCAATGAGTGGAAGATGGCTAGAGTCACAGAAGTTTATCCAGGATCAGATAATCGAGTGAGGAGAATAAAGTTGCTCGTCAGTGATACACATGACAAAGGAGGGAGCCACACAGCTAAAACTGTTGTTCTTGAGAGACCTGTTCAAAGAGTGGTTACTCTCTTAGAAGCAGACTAAATGGTTGTTTGCTGGAAGTTACCTGACAAAGGGTTGATAACGAGAATTCTTTGGTGATAAGTAGAAATGCTTGTTTGTAGAGACTATTTCATTAGGGAAATCCCACGTAAAGATTTGTGTGATTTGGTGGGAGTGTAACTGTTGGCATTGTTTATTATTTTCTCCCCAATTTACAGTTTTGTATAGAAAGTGTTGAAATGTTTTGCTCTAGTCCTCCAAACCTCACTCTGGCATGGTGATGTGGACCCTATTCTAGTTCAAAAGGCTTCTTAAGTTTGCTTAACCACATTTCTAGGCCAAAGTAAACGACATTGGATGATAATATTGATATGACATGGAGCCACTGATTTGCTTCAAACTTAGTAGATGTTTTGCAGATGACTGCAGCAAATTCAAAAGCCTACTTTACTCCTGCCAACAGTCTTAAAACGTAATATGACACCGAGACATATGTCACTAATGATTTTAGCTTTTGCTGACTAAATGTGGTGACGTTTTTCAGGTGGAAATGAAGGGTTATTATTATAAAAAGAATTAAATCTCATCTTCCAGTATGATTTTCATTGCCCAAAACCAATCTGTGAACCACCACCAGCGGCTATCTATGAATGTGGTGATATCCATCCATGCAACCATCCACCCATTCATCTCAGGACTTGGAGAAGAAGCCAGAGTACCCAGAGAGAACCCATGCAGGCTCTAGTAATATCTACATTTAAATTTTTAATGTGAATGTCTTTTCCAAAATGGGAAATCTAAACTTCAGGACCACTCTAAAATTGACAAGTGGTTCTGTTAGGGCAAAAATCTTTAATTTAAACATATTAAAAGTTGAAAATTACCTGTAGTGGCATAATAAACGGCTCTAACAATCTGTCATTACCTTCATCTGGTTTTTATCTGCTCTCAATCTGTTTTGTGCACTGCACAGATTTTCCTCATCAGCTAGCAGAAGCTGCAGTAAAACCCAAAATGATATGTGCAGGGGAATCTTCCCACACTTTCTTTGATCAAATGACGTAATCCATATCTACTGCAAACTAACATTCAGTGCATTTTCTGTTGGGGAAAAAGAGAATATCCTCTGTCCCAGCTTACATTTTGCTCTGGGCAGATTGGGGGTTCAGTTAAAGACTTACTCAGCAGTGTGGACAGTTGAGCTCATTCCACTAGACGATGAGTTTCAGATTCCGGGGTGAGATTGTGGAATAGGACCAGAGTAATCCTAGGTCACCTTCACACAGCGTCAGTCCCTAATGACACCAGCCATTCTCCACTTTTCCTCCACTTCCTGCCTGAACTTGTCACTTGTCTTTCCATCTTTTCCATCTATCTGTTTTGGTTTTCCGTTTTCTGTAATACCTAATCTTTTTTTCAGTACTCCTCAAGCTTGGCTAAGCCAGGAAGTCACTTTGGGGGTTGTTGTTTTTAAAGAAAGAGTGAAGAAAAATGGCCCACTTCCTCTGTACTTGACTGATAGAAACCCTGGAAGCTATTTCAGTCAGAGGGCAGTCACTACAGAAACAGTGAAGAACCATTCGATTCAATCTTCTTTATGTAGGTGGTAAATGGACTGCATTTATATGGCACTTTTCTAGTCTTATTTACCTCTCAAAGCACTTTACACTACAGGCTTCATTCACTCATTCATATAAAACTCTTGATTCCATAAATATAGAGCCATGTCTGTTACACTCACACAGTCATGATGCATTGGGTTAGTGTTTTGGATTCAGTGGAGAAGCTGTTCCTTGAAAAACAGCTAACCTGACCATAGACAACTCATTCTCCACCCTGAGGCACAGCTGCCCTGAAGCATGCCACAGTTCACAACTGTCATCCTTGCTTTCTTTCTGTGGTAAAGATCTTAAAATATTAAGAGAAATAAGATGATTTTGTATCAGCAAAACTAGCCAACAGTAGACAGAAAAAGATCCTTTTTTATGGAAAGAGAGGTCTGACTGAACCAGGCTGAGAGAATTCTAATCCTAACCCATGTGGTTGAAGTTAGTAGTCTAATAGCCCTTTTGCACTAGCACATACTTGGTTTGACTTGAAGTAACTTAACTCTGCTCAGTCGTGGTTGTTTTCCATTACAGTTGAGTACCACCTAATGTGCATGAGGCCGTTATAATATTGCAGCCTGTGACATCATTTGTGTCCTTCTCTCTGTATGACAGATAAAGATCTGATGACTGAGGAGCCATCTGAGTAAAGTGAACTCGCTGTTATGTTCAACCGGCTTGAGATGATCTGAACTTTTTTACATCATTCACTATCTTACTGGATATACTGGGTATACTGTTGTCACAAAGGGATTTACACGGTCAGTAACAATATTCAGGTAGGCAGCGGCATTGTTGGGTGTAAGACATCCCATTTCACATTCCAACTAGCATTACAATGGTTCATTAGTTATCTTTCCAGCAGGTGGATAGAAAGAGGAGGAGGGGAAGAAATCTAACAAACATGTGTTTATCTTTCTGCACACACTACTATAGAATCAGCTGATTTCAATTTGTGTGCTGGGAGGAGGAAAAAGGTCTACACGTTTTAAAGAGTGACCATGTGGACATTAACTTTTTTTATTTATTTTATACGAAAGGACGAGAGCATAATGGGAAAGCCCCGGCCCATCAGCCAGACCCTGATCTTCCACATGTAACAAATGCAGCGATGAGCAGTCGGGCGTGCAGCACTGCAGCCTCCATTTCTAGATGTACATGTTTCTATAGTTGTATCACTCTGACAATTGCTTTAGACTTTGTGCTGGTTTTCAGCTTTGCTGTTTATTATCAGTCTTTTGTGTTCGTACATTAAAAACTACAACAAGGATTGTATGTGTGTCCTCATTTAGAGAGAGATTTGTGTTGTTGTGTGGGACGATAAGCTAAGGTTTAACTGGCAACTAAGTGACAATGCATCTGAGGTAATGTGACAGAGTGACACGAAAGTAATGCAACGAGCACTGTAACAAATGTGTTTACTATATAAATACATTGTAGATCTGTAGTTTACCGCAGTTTTTAATTAAAAACATTTGTTATCACAATTTAGCCGCATAGAAATGTCATTTTTAGAAGACTGTAGGGGAGCAACATGCCGACTGTCAGGCCAAAATAATCTTTTTAAAGATCTTTTTTTGTTGTTGTTTTGTTTGATCTCTCATCACTTTGCTTCTTGCAGCATCACGGAGCAGCCAGAACATCAAATTAGGCACATTTAAATTTGACTTTGTACAACACCAGCATGAGTGATTTGATGGTGATTGAGTGGCTTCTTTGTAGTATCCTTTCTAGAATAAGGGACCTAATGCAAGACAGATTACACATGTGAACCCAAGGTTCACGAGACAGACACAAAGCAGATCCATGAAGCGCTGCATTGAGGGTAATGAATACTGTATTACCCAGTGGAGTCGACTACCCTCCCCCAACACAGAAATATGCTGGATCAAAACAAGTTTTGAGAGACTACAGAAACCACTAATGTACTATTTAATGGTGCTGTCAGGAAAAAAAAATATTTACAGAGTGACAGCAATAAGTGCATTTTGTCTGATTTGCATTACATCAAGTTTTTTTTCTTTATTACACTGGAAGGAGAATATTGTGAGTCTTGTCCTTATTGTCTTTCCGCAAAGTATAGGAAAGGTTTGGCACATTATTGGTCCAAACTTAACGTCAGTTTTCTGTAAACAGTTATATTTTAGCACCTGTAAATACAGTCCTATCTACCCAAGCAGAAGAGGGGAAAAAAACGTTCTGCTCTGCCCTCTGGTGTTCATTTGTGGCAAACCCATTCCTGATGTTTTATCCTCCAACTTTGTGCAGTATCTGTTTTTGTGAAGAAAGCATCTCAGTGTTGTGTGCATACTTGCAATTTCAACAACTGCTTTACTTGCAAATGATATTTGACTGACGGTTGTGCATATTGTCAAGGTGTCAGCATGAAAAATAGATGCCCTGATGTCGACGAGGCAGCAGACAAGAAAAAGCCATTAATTCCTCATGTCTACACGAGGCATAAATCCTACATGAGGCTCTCTATCCAATGGAAAAAGATGCATGGCTTATTTTTCTCACAAGGTCAAGCTGTGGTGAAAATGTGATGTTCCACTTGAAAAGTGTTTTAACAGCATCGACTTTAAAAAATGAATAAAGGCAGGTTCGTGTTGATCTAAGATTCACAGGGAGCCGGTGGGATTCTTTGCACGTGCCTGTACAGGGAGTGCAGAATTATTAGGCAAGTTGTATTTTTGAGGAATAATTTTATTATTGAACAACAACCGTGTTCTCAATGAACCCAAAAAACTCATTAATATCAAAGCTGAATGTTTTTGGAAGTAGTTTTTAGTTTGTTTGTAGTTTTAGCTATTTTAGGGGGATATCTGTGTGTGCAGGTGACTATTACTGTGCATAATTATTAGGCAACTTAACAAAAAACAAATATATACCCATTTCAATTATTTATTTTTACCAGTGAAACCAATATAACATCTCCACATTCACAAATATACATTTCTGACATTCAAAAACAAAACAAAAACAAATCAGCGACCAATATAGCCACCTTTCTTTGCAAGGACACTCAAAAGCCTGCCCTCCATGGATTCTGTCAGTGTTTTGATCTGTTCACCATCAACATTGCGTGCAGCAGCAACCACAGCCTCCCAGACACTGTTCAGAGAGGTGTACTGTTTTCCCTCCTTGTAAATCTCACATTTGATGATGGACCACAGGTTCTCAATGGGGTTCAGATCAGGTGAACAAGGTGGCCATGTCATTAGTTTTTCTTCTTTTATACCCTTTCTTGCCAGCCACGCTGTGGAGTACTTGGACGCGTGTGATGGAGCATTGTCCTGCATGAAAATCATGTTTTTCTTGAAGGATGCAGACTTCTTCCTGTACCACTGCTTGAAGAAGGTGTCTTCCAGAAACTGGCAGTAGGACTGGGAGTTGAGCTTGACTCCATCCTCAACCCGAAAAGGCCCCACAAGCTCATCTTTGATGATACCAGCCCAAACCAGTACTCCACCTCCACCTTGCTGGCGTCTGAGTCGGACTGGAGCTCTCTGCCCTTTACCAATCCAGCCACGGGCCCATCCATCTGGCCCATCAAGGCTCACTCTCATTTCATCAGTCCATAAAACCTTAGAAAAATCAGTCTTGAGATATTTCTTGGCCCAGTCTTGACATTTCAGCTTGTGTGTCTTGTTCAGTGGTGGTCGTCTTTCAGCCTTTCTTACCTTGGCCATGTCTCTGAGTATTGCACACCTTGTGCTTTTGGGCACTCCAGTGATGTTGCATCTCTGAAATATGGCCAAACTGGTGGCAAGTGGCATCTTGGCAGCTGCACGCTTGACTTTTCTCAGTTCATGGGCAGTTATTTTGCGCCTTGGTTTTTCCACACGCTTCTTGCGACCCTGTTGACTATTTTGAATGAAACGCTTGATTGTTCGATGATCACGCTTCAGAAGCTTTGCAATTTTGAGACTGCTGCATCCCTCTGCAAGATATCACACTATTTTTGACTTTTCTGAGCCTGTCAAGTCCTTCTTTTGACCCATTTTGCCAAAGGAAAGGACGTTGCCTAATAATTATGCACACCTGATATAGGGTGTTGATGTCATTAGACCACACCCCTTCTCATTACAGAGATGCACATCACCTAATATGCTTAATTGGTAGTAGGCTTTCCAGCCTATACAGCTTGGAGTAAGACAACATGCATGAAGAGGATGGTGTGGACAAAATACTCATTTGCCTAATAATTCTGCACTCCCTGTATAGCAGAGGCACTTTTTGGCAGGGGTTCGTCTGCTTCATGTAGACACTGTAGATATTTACAGTACCAGACATAGTCTAACTCAGAGACTGATGAAGATGTAGGGCGAGTTAGAGGAGCTTATAAGAGTTTTCCACATCAACTAAAGTCACATGTTTTTTTCCTGAGAAGTTTCTCAAGGTGCTACAAAAACTCCCATTGAGCACTACACAATAAGAACTATTTTGTTGAGATATTCGTCAAGAATAAACAAAGACGCAAAGCAAATGTAGCATCCCACTTCACTCAGTGCCACAGTGTCACCTGAATAAGATGCTGAAGTGATCTTGAGCTCTTGTTTGGAACTATGGAGGCGCAGAAGGCTGTCACTCTGTTGCCATGGAAACTACTAAAGAATGTGCTTGGCCTGTAAAGTTTGAGTTGCTTATTAGACTGCAAAGCAATTCTAGATAATGACTGATTCTGTGAAACTTTGATTTAAAAAAAAGATTTCAAACTAAAATTAAAAAAAAAATTAGAGAAACAGTAAATTTGAAAAGTCCTTCCAGAATAAAAGTCTTACCAAATACTCTGTCGTTATAGCTGCAGCTTCAGGCAGTTTGAAAACCCTATGCAAATGAATGCCGGAGAGAGCCGTAGCATTACGCTCACCGATGCATAAAAAGTACATGTATAGGCTCACAACAGGTAACAATGGATGACTTTTCCATCATATTAAGTTTTCCCGCTGTTAAGCATCTCCTGTGCACACACGAATGTCATACAAAAACAGCTCAGCTCTCTGGCTCAGTCCAAAGTGCTGACAGAATCAGTGTCTTAGGCTCAATCCTATAGGAGCACACTAAAGAATCAGTAAGCCAAGAAAATAATATACCTGTGTCCATCATTGCTATGATTTAGAGTAGTTATGCCTGCAACCACATAGTTGAAACTGTTGTCAATCCCAAGTATGTACACATGTTAGTGCAAAAACATGATTGGTTAATATTGACACTGCCCGATGTGCTCCAGAAACCTACTTGACACATGTGCTCGTGCTGCTGCTCACAGATGGAATTTCTCTTGCCAGTGTTGGATTAAAACTTACTGCTGCTGTGCTGTTGTTACATTTCTATATAGAAACATGTACGATACAGTGTTTTGTTCTTGCATCTACAAAGAGGTCTAAAGTTGATTTTTTTTTTCTCTTGTGGTACACTTACTTATTATTTTCTTAAATACAGGCCCTTTGTTTGGAAACCTAATGTGATGAGCAAATGTAGTTTCTTCTTTAGTTTCCATTTTTTTAATTTAAATTTCTTACTCGAGCGGGGACCATAATTGCCAGGGTGGCTGTATCTCAGTAGGGAGAGTAGGTCATCTACTACTTCCTGGGATTTTCTTACCTTTACAATTGAGCATGTATCAACACGTTTACTGAGGTCATAGTTCAGGGAGTCAAAGAGTCACTTTCTTTATCTTTTTATATACAGTTTATAGGTATAACAGGCACATTATAGGAACATGCTGATCACTTCTTTTCAGGAAAAAGAAGAATACAGTAAGAACACTGAAAAAGGTGAAGCTGTTTTTGCAAAGGAAAACCTAAAGCACTACTTTTTTCACTACTAAGGCTGCCCTTTTACCCCGAGTTATCCTGAGTTTGTTGAATCAGCCTTTCATGTTGCTGGTGCTGTAATCAGAGATAGAGCCTCGTAATGACCTGGGGCACAATAAAGGAAAGGCTGGCAATCCATTTGGTCAGTCTCCAGCCAGCAATGGTTTAGATAAGTACTCATAGGACTGGACTTGCATGTAGTGACTGCCATTTATCTCAGACCTTTGCTCTAGACATTAACATCACAACCAGTGCTTAAAAACTATATGCGAACACTTGAAAAATAACTTTAAGGAATAACTTTTACAACCTTTACAACTTTTTAAATCTTAATGTAGGACTCCTCCTGATGCTTATTTTTACAAGGCAGCTATACCTTTGTGAACAAACAATATAAGGGTCATGGTTCCGGGTTTTGGATCCAGGGTTTTGTTTTTTTGTAATAATAATACTAACGCCTCAACGTTTATTTTTTAGTTCTTTCTACTTTCTTCTTATGGCAGTGTTCACAGTTGCACCTTGTATTTGATTCCTTATGTTTTAGTTTATTCCTGTCACACCTGTATATTGCTGTCAAGGCTTCATCCCTGTGCTAAGTATTTCCCTGTTTAGTCATTTCCTGTTTTATTTTGTGTGTCTCTTGTGCCTCAGATTAAGTTTTACGTTCTATCTGTGATTCTATCTGATCTGATTCTGTTTACCTGTGTCGCATCTCCCACAGCTGTGTCCATTTCCTCTAATTAGCCTCTGTGTGTTAGAGTATTTATAGTCCCATCTTTCCTTTGTTCAGTGTCAGAGTGTCTGTTGTTTGTCCCCCCATGTTTCCAGCCACTTGGCTGCTGTTTACTTCGCTCCTCTTCATGGGTTTTATATTTCTGAGCTGTAAACTAACCACCATTAAAGGCCTGCTCTGTGTTTAATTCTGCCTCCCTTTGAACTCTGCTTTTGGGGTTCTTTGTCCTCAGTTTAATGAGTGTGTGACCAAGTGAAACTGAGGGAAAATGCACACTTGTGAGGTAGTGACCAAAAAGAATAAAAAAATATAGGGTTTTTTTGGGGTTCTAACGGCAACCAAAAGACTGCAGTTCCTTGACTGTCCACATGAGGTTGAGTCACCCCCAACAGACTCCCATGTTAAAAGGAAACAGTTTTGGTCTTCATGGATCTGCTTGGCCTCACCTACACTAATTGGAGTCACCGTTTGTGCTGGTGCCTTCTAGAGCATTTTTAATTGAATTAACAGACAAATATTGGCCGTGTGGAACAGAGGACACTGTGTGCTGGACTGTACTTTGAAAGCCATTCTTTTCCAGGGCTTGTATAATAACAGCTTCCTGCTGTGCCAAACAAAGCACAGTGCAACCACGCTGGCTGGGGAGTGCTCATGCGTGACGTGGTGTGGTATGACTGATGGAAGTGCAGCATGAGAGAGATCAGGTGCATATGAAGTCCATGACTGGCTGCAAAAAAATGTGTCAACAGCAGATCCTTGTTCTTAACACAAATTCTGTGCCTGTTTACTCAGCCAAGCAGTCAGTGCTTACTGCTCTTTATGTGAAAGGGCCAAAAGACTGTGTGCTTCCATTTTGGTGACTAAAAGTTTGCTAGTTTTTTGGTCTGATTGTGTTTCTTTGTGTTGGACTCAAAGTTTATAAATGCTACTTGCTAACTGATCTTGCTAGTTCCAAAAAGTTGACAATGGTCATGAACAGAATCAGTTTTTTTTGGGATTGCCTAAACTGGTTGATTGAGCATGCATCTTGCTAGCATTAGCTGACTGATACCTTAGAGCATAGGTGTCAAACTCTGGCCCGAGGGCCAAATTTGGCCTGCAGCCTAATTACATTTGGCCCGCAAAGCCATACCAAATTACTATTAGAGCTGGCCTACTGGTATTATACAGCTAATATATATATATTGTTTAGTATTAAGCTTTGCTTGTTCCATATTCAGTTTTTCAGCAAAACTTGTTTGAGTCCATAAGAAAAGATTCATTCTTATATCTAGAGGAAGATTTTTTTTTTTTCAATAAATATTAATGTTAGCCCGCGACTTTAAGTTTTGAATTTTGGCCCACTGTGTATTTGAGTTTGACACCCCTGCCTTAGAGCTACAATTTCTCAATCCAAAAAGTATAAAAAACAGGATTCGACACTCTGTATGTGATGCCAAGGTGACTATGTCCATCTGTTTTATATTGTAAAAGTTTCTGTGTCGCCCCTGAAATGTCTGCCTCCTCTGTTTGCACAGCACACCAGGCAGAATACTAAAATAAAGACATTTTCTAAAATGTTTCCTAGACTTCTAGGATTTAAGTACTACCATTTTCATTTTTCTGCTGCTCATCTCTATTTTTCTGCCACATTCACAACATGTGTTAACTATTATTACTTTTTTCTGACATGTTTCAAGTGCTGCCGTCAACACTAAGTGGTAATTACCGTTCAACCGGGATATCTTGATAGTTTTGACTTTGAGCTAAATAATGTCTGAAAGGAAACACCCACCACATTCCATCATTCAAGCTAAATAGGCACTAATTTCAAACAATTTATTAATTCAATATTTATTTAACTCCCTCTCTTGCCCAGATTTGCCTGTGTTACATCTACTGGAGAAAAAGTACTCGTATGCAAATGATATTTGTTACTATGCTGTGTGGGATGGATGGGAGAGATGGAGAAGCTTCCCATGGTAACAACCATCAGAAAACTCAAAGCAGTAATTGGTAACTCGTAGTTTATGATCAGTGATCCCATTGAAATTGTTGGCTTTTCTTTTTTCCTAAGATTATTTTTCTTTGTCTTTCTTGCAGCACCATTTTTTTCATGCTTTGTCCACCAGGTTACCCCTTTATTGAAAGGCTAGCTGTTACTCTTCTTCGATTATTTGTCACCTCAGGAAAACTGGAGAAAATTATAAATGCAAACTAATTTGCAATTTGTTCATTTTAGCATGTTTGAAAACTCTAATTTAGGTCCCAGTACAAAAGGGAAGGTCTACTTTTTCATGACTAAATAACAGTCCTAATGATCTAAATACATGCAAGAAAAAATTGCACTTTAACTTTTTAAAATCTTCTCCTCTTAAAGTATTGCATGACACACTCCACTTTCATGAGGATTATTTGTTTAGTAATTTTTAGTTTTCATGTTTTTCTGCAAAATGCAAATCTTAAAACCTTACAGTAACAGCCAAACATTATACTGTTACAGTCCTGCTGGCTTCCTGTTTCAGCTCCTTCGTCTTTGCTGTGTCCTTCTATGTCCACTCATCCCCTGTGTGGGCATGACAGGTCACAGTGTTGGGAGATCCTTTGGGGAGGCCCTGAAAGGCTCAGTTCTGTAGTTTATCTTGTGGCTTGCTTGTTTTTTCCAAAGTTAATGTTGCGGAAACTTACCTCCTTTGTCCTCCATCTCAGATCCTCACCTGTGTTCCCAGTGGCTTCCTGGTAGTGACCTCCTCTGGCTTTTCCTGCTGGAATACTAACACCTGCAGAAGTAATAACTGCCTGCCCACTGTCATTCATTGCAAATACCTGTGTTTCCCTTCCCAGGAACAGATTCTCAGATTGACCATAAGCCCACTGGTCAGGCTTCATTGGAAAATATCTCCTGTGCACAGGGGGAAATGGGGGTATTAAGCCACTTAACATTGTGAATGGGAATCATTACAACATAAAAAAGCCACCAAACTGAACCAGTCTTTTGTATACGCCTAGCACACAACTGAGCAAGGAACCAATCTGAAATCTTTCTTACTACCAGCCTGTCCCCAAAAATTGTTATCTTTGGCCTTTTTCATAGATTTAACTAAGTTTGACAGGCATAAAATTGTATTTTTGCACTAACAAGGTGATTTTCAAAGAGCTATTAACTGAAAAGTTGGCATAGCTCAGCATGATGTGTAGTGTGTCATTTAGAAACAGCATCTGATGAGCTGTATCTGAAAACCGTGTCCTAGAGAAATAGAACCAAATTCAGCAAAGACCTGGCACAAGGCCTGAGAGATACATCTGGCCCTTCCATTGATTCCTCTAATTTTCACTGAAGCTTCATCAGAAATGGTCTCAGTGGAAGTGAAACAGGGAGTAAAGGCTGAGGTATGCCAAATTATACAAGAGCTGAACTGAACTGGCAACAGAAATTGATGGTACAGATTGTACTCAATATGTATGGAGTAGGTCAAAAGAGGTACAACAGTAATTGTGGTACCACTTTCTATTAAAGCTCGGTAATAACGCGGTAATAGTAGGGTAACAAGGGGGAAACAAGAGGGTACTAGTGGTAAGTTATTGCTATCCACTTTATTACTGAGCTGTATTTCCATATTATTACCCCCAGTTTGGGGGCTCTTATTATCCTATTCATAACTTTCAGGGTAATATTGCTCAAGTGTAACCGCTGTTGCTATGATAATATTACATGGTTATTACTTTAGTAATTGCATAGTAATAACTTAGAAATTACACACACTTTATTACCCTCTTGTTCCCCTACTATTACCCTTTTATTTACTGAGCTGTAATAGGAAAAAGCTACCGTAATTGTCTATAGCCAAGTTTAAGGTGGTGGAGGCACTTTCATGGTTTAAAGCTGCAAGTTGATCTACCAAGTAGAGTTTGTTCTACCAAGTAATACCATCTGAAAAACATTAGACCTCACACTGCTAATCTTTTAAAAAAAACATACCTGGATATCAAAACACACAATGGAACATAGCCAGTCATGGATTGACCTCCCCAGAGCCCAGATCTCCACGTTATTGAAGCAGTGTGAGAACAAAAGGCAGCCAACATCCAAAGAAGGGCTTTGAATGTCCTTAAAGAAGCCTTGAGAACTATTTCTGAATTCAGGGTGTGTTGAGGAATAAAGGTTTCTCAATGTTGCTTTTTGAGGCCAGTAGAATAGTACAAACTTTTTTTCTGCATGTGTTTGCACATGTTCCAATAAATCGCTGCACAAAGAACTGTTTCAACATGAATACACTACACAACATTCATTCTGTCATTCAGTAACTGACCATGCTCACAGTTTTCTTTTGGCCTTTAATTTGTTTTCTTTTATTTGTTTCAAAAGTGTAAAAAAAAATCATCCTCCATGAAATAAAAAAAAACAAATGTGCCATCTTTAAAACTGAGAGTTTAAGAAATCAAGGTATTTGTTGATTCCTCAGTGGAGACAAAACATTTGCCTGCCACTGTACACTGTCACTAACAAATGTTTTTTGTTTTGGGGATGTTTTACAGTTTGCTTTGGTTGTGAGACAACCTTGGAGCATAGTGACAGATTTTTATGCTAATAGTATTTGTGTATTCTGTGATTTTTATTGCAGAACAACACTGGCGAGTGTTTAAAGGCCACAGGAGCCTGATCATCATAAGCTGCTTTCACACATGCACTGCAGCCCTGGCATTTTCTCCACATTACCTCACAGAGTGCAGGTGAGAATGCAAATTCAAGTGCAGATGGATTAAACATAAAACTCATAAAACTCTTTTTCTTGTCAGCTCCCTAGTAAAAACTCCATATGATGAAAAATTGTGCCCACATGAAAGCAGTGCAGGTAATAGTTCAACGAATTTGCAGCTATTCACAGTGGGCGTCCTGTGTCCTGTCTCCGTCACGCTCTGTTCAGTGCATATGAATCAGATTGTTCCCCATTGAGTGCTGCCTGTCAGAAAGAATAACTTTGCACAATCTTCCTTCATTTTCTGTTGTTCAAGTGTGAAAAGGACTTTAATGTGCCTCACGCTGCCACTTCTCATTCGGCTCTTGCCATGTGGTTAGTGCCAATTCTTCAAAATGGCCTCAACATCTTGCTCTCTGTTAAGTTTTTGAGTTTTATCAGCAACTATCATTCCGGCATTTTTATGTGGGTTTCTGCTGTCTTTAGTCACCACATTTGAATTCTCCAGCATTAGCTTCTCTTGCTGCACATCATAGCTGTCTAGTTAACTTAGAGTCAGCAGCAAGCTATTGTCAGCACCGACTCTTCAGAGATAAGAGCCCCTCTTTCACGCTCCACTGTATCGCTAACCATCAGCATAAACACTCTGCATACTGTGTTAAACTCAGATCATTCAAATAAATGGGACAAACAGCAAACTCAACTAGCAAATACTCCAAAAACGCCATTGAATCAACATTTTTATATTGATTTAATCAAATTTATTAAGTCTAAGTTGCAGATTCATGTACATTCACTGGTCACTTCATTAGTCAGACATGTTCAACTGTTAATGAATGCAAATATCTAATCAGCCAACCACATGGCAACAACTGAGTGGGAGGAAATATCCAATGAACAGCTGTTCTCTGGGAGAAAATGCTTTCTTAATGCCAGAGTTTAGAGCAGAAAGACCATATATTTGAGTTGAGAAGAAGGCAACATTAACTTGTTGCCTGGTGCAATTAGTCTCAATTACATTCAGAAAGTAGGGTCAATCCATCCTGACTTATATCAGTCACTGTTCCATGCTACTGGTGGTGATGTAAGGGTGTGGTGAACATTGTTATTACCAACTGACCATTCTTTAAAAACACAACGTACTTGAGTATTGTTGCTGAACACGTCGACCCCTTTATGACCGCGTTGAATCATTGTCTGATGGCTGCTTCCATCAGGATAACACACAATGCCACAAAGCTCAGGTCATCACAAACTGTTTTTGCACATGATAATGAGTTCACTGTACTCAAATGACCTTCATAGTCACCACATGTCATGCCAATAGAGCACATTTGAGATGTGGTGGAATTAAAGATTTGCACCACTGATGTGCGCCCAACAAATCTGCAGCAGCTGCTATTGTGTCAATATGGACCATAATCTCTGAGGATCTCTGATGTTTCCAGGACCTGTTGAATTCAAACTGTGTATTAATGCAGCACTGAAGAGAAAAGAAGATCACTATGGTACTAATTATGGTACTGTCGCATTTAAGTCCTAATGGCTGAACTAATCTGCAACAGCTGAATTCTTGAGCTTTATCTGTCTTTATTTTTTGAGTTTTTGAGCTTAAAGTTGATGCAATGGGGTACCATGAATGTGCTGTCTATTTGAAGAGTTCTCAAAAGTTTTGAATTAACATACTTTCTTTGAATCAGACAAAACCTCGTGCTCTCAACATCTTCACCAACTAAACAGAGAACAGGACCACCGAGCGTCCGTGGTTTGGAGTGGAGAGCTGTTCTGAGTGACTGGCTGATTACACAACACTGCTAATCAGTGTTGAAACATCTGTTAACACAAGGACACACTGGAAGCACAAACTGCTCAGAACAGACTAATCAAACAAAGACAGAGTTCCAGATGATTATTCATGCTGCTACGCACACGAAAGAGTAACACTTTACACCGAAATGTTTCTATAATCAGAATCTTCGAATAGAAAGATCAAGACTCAAGGTTAACTCGATTAAATCAGATTGTAGTGTACATCCATTACTCAGGCCAAGGATGACACACAGGGCTCAGTATCCATACTAATTCACTACGTTAGGTTGCCTGCTTTGCAACACAAACGCTATGATGCATTAAAAGTGCACAACTGAGGAGACAATAAACCAGTTCTCAAGTGAACCACCAGATGCTGCTGTCAGACAACATTTCAGCTTCATGGAGCTCACAGCTGCCTCTCCAAACCGACACTTGTGCAGTCAAGGATACAGACCCTAAAACTGGAGTTTACTTTTGTCAACTTTTAGTGTATTTTGATTAATTTCACTCTCTTCTTGGTAAGGTTTCTTCCTTCAATGCATGCAAGTCGTTGCCCTTGACGTTGACTAGCAGGTCAACATATTATATGTAAAAATTGAATTCGCAGTTACACTATAGTACTTTGGTTTATCCTGATAACCACAGCCATGTTTTCAATACAAAATAAACACCAATATGCCAGCACAAGGACTCCTTTCTCTTATTCATTCATGCAGTTTACCACTATCCTTTTTTAAAAGTCATTTTTAATCAAATATTGACTCTGCAGAAATGAATGGCCTTTAGAAAATTAAGGGACAAGGGGAGAAAATTCCATGCCAAGATTTCCTGGCCTCAAGTTTTCAGTAGGAAAACTCATTAAAAATGTCTCCTTTTGGCCCACTGCTGGACACGTGATGTTAAGAGTATTGCACCCCATTATCCTGATACCTTGGCTCGATTCTCCCATAAGGTTTCCATGACAACTCAGCAGAAGAGTTGATGGAGAACAGGCAGAAGCAGATGATGTTTTTTTCCATACAGATTCTCTACGATCAAATTAGAAAAAAAAGAAGCTCAAATTAAGGTGAAAGATTTAAGATAGATGGAACTACGAAGACCTGTATGAATGTGACTGAGCTGAATGATATCCATAGAGACCCTCACAGATCTATTATTCAGTTAGTTTCTGTTTGGCACCGTGCCCTTTCAACACTTTCCCTCATCACTCGGTAATAATGTATTGCTGCAGAGCGAACATGTCAGAAGAAGCCACCTGCGCAGCTGCAGGGTGGGACAAATTTACATAATGTGTTTTTTAAACAGCCCTTAAGTCACAATAATTGTGATTATTACAACTCCATTACTTTCCTGAGTAAATCTAAAACATCAAAATGGTATTCACTTATTCCCATTAACATTAGTAGATCTAAACTGTCAAAGAAATTTAATGAGAGTTTAGTTTTGGGTCCAGGTGCACCCAAAAAATTAAAAAGCCTTGAAAAAGTTCAATTCTTTCCATCATTTAACTTAATAATATTTTGCGGATTACTGTGTCTGTAATTTTAATACATTTTAGACTCATGTTTCAAAAAAATTTTCTAGTTTAATATTGATAATTATGGCCTAAAACTCAACTAATTTAATATTTGGGATACTGAATTAATTAATTTATTAATTGATTTATTTATTTTACTATTTCAACACTGGATATTTGACTGGAACAGAAAAGTGCAGCAGGAAAAGCTGCATTCAAGAACTTCGTAGAGCTTCACTTCCAGAGCTGGTGAGGCTGGTCTCCGTGCAGTCACGGTGCTTCAGCTGTTGTATTCCTAATTTGAACCCACACTGCCAAAACCTGAAAAAAATCTATTACTACATTTCTACCTTTTTAGACACAATTCTGAAATCTTATCTAACCTTTTTTGTAAAACTTCAAACACATTCTCAATCACTAAAACACAATTTTGTATAACAGTGTGTTTTTGCTTCATCCATCAAGATGTCATTTTTTTATACATGGCAACTTAAAATTGTTCACATTGTTCAGAGTCCACAGCCAGTGAGGATTAGTTAAGGCTGAATACTGGCAATTGATGGAAATACTCAGAGAGGCAGAAGAGAAAGTTATGGAAGATCAAGGGCAATAATTACAGGATGAATTTGAATGAAGAATAAAGGAACGCTCACATGAAAGGATATAGAAAGAATATTGTGATACTTATATACTTAATATGGATGCTACATCACTTTGTAAATATAAGAGAAATGTGGAAAAGAAGTATAAAAGTGGAGTTTATTTCTGTTCTTCCTTGATAATTGAGCTACACATCCCGAACACATTGTGTTAGCTTATTTGGAGTAAGAAGTCTTGTGAGTTTAGCTTGGGGGTTTGAGTTTAGAGCTTTAAGAAATGTGGAGCAGTGGGAAAACTATAATTATCCTGTGCATCCTGTTTACAGCCTGCTATTAAAAAATACTGTGGATGTGTGGATGGTTTCCCTTCCCCTAACTGGAGTCCCTGAAAAGATCTTTCTGTTGATTAGAACTTCAGTTTTTACAACTCAGTTGTCAACTCACTTTCTTTTTATGCACACATGAAATCACAAGTTTCTGGCTTCAGATATAAAAAAAAAATAGCATTAAGATTACTTTAAAGTGCCCTGGATAAAAGCTTCCCTCAAATATTGTTACACATAATCAAAATCTGAATGTCAAGAAAATGAAGAAACGTTTTTACTAATACAGTTTCCTAGGAAAGCTGTCATTCAAGTGCACTCTGACTGCTTTTAAGCACTCGCTTTCCTATCAAAAAGAAAAAGTGATGTCTAATGCTTCACTGTATGTAATAATAGAAAGCATTGTCTTGCTATCTACATTTAGATGGAAGATTTTTCTGCTCACGAGAACTTGTGAGATTAAAGTCTTTTAGCATAAATTTATACCACGTTACCTCCCCTTGGGTTGAAACACTTAAGCTATTTTTCACCCTGGTCTCGTCTAAAGGTTGAAAAAGCCACAAGGACGAATGTGTGACATCCTTGTAAACTCCTAAAATCCAGAAATTGATGGTTTTAGCATCCAAAGCACCGCTCATATTTTCTGTTTTTGCCTCGAGCTTCTGCTCACACTGGCAGCTGTTGACAACAGCACACGGATCAATACACACACTGTATGTGTACATTATAGTGATTTGTGTAAACTGATGCAGCATGTAATATACTGATATGAATACCTTACAAAGATTAAAAATGCAGTGAATCTAAATGTTTTTAGGGGATGCTGCCTTATCCTAATGGAAGCAGCCATAAAAACACTGTCACAAAGCGACTGACACAGTCAGTGCTCTTACCCAACTGCTTCAAGGTTCTGCATTCAGACAGGCTCTTCTGTATATCTTGATTATAACAAGCTTTTATTTGACTTAATGTTACCTTCTTATACAACTCAAAGCAATATTCGAAAAATATTCAATCTTGAGAAATTGTCAGATAAATGAGGGTTTTCAGAAAATACTTTTAAATGCTTGAGTTCTGTACCAAATGTTAGAAAAGGATAGAAGGTGTGAATAAAGCAGTGAGTTAGTTTCACTGCATTTTAAGAGAAACCAGCTACTCAACAGGATGTCGTCTTCATGCATGTTTTCTGAATTGAACACCAAATCTGAGTCACGACATTCAGGGGCTTATGAGTTGTAACCAAAATCAGATGTTTTTAATGACAATTGAACGAAAGATTGCTGCTACTCCTCCTCATCAACCTGTGTTTTGCATTCTTCATTCTGCAACCAAGTTTAAAAGTGTAATAAGTATGAAACAAATTGAACCACAACTTGATTGCTTGTGAAATTATTTAAAAATCCAACACTTCCTCAAAGATTAAATGTTTCATCATTCACATTTATTCGTCTCATTTTTTCGTTCTGCATTACTCGTCAGGCCAAATTTGCTCTTTGCTTGGACGAGGACACCAACACAGGACAACAAAGACAGATAAAAGTCTAAAATCCCAAAAGTAAATCCGTGCTAGAATACAGAAGAGGTCTGTCAGCATGAAAAATACTGGCAAGGCGCAAAAGTGACACACAAAACAAAAAAAAGAAAACAAATAAGAATACACACAGGAAAAAAACAAGCAATACAAACTTGAAGTTGGCTGAAAAGGTTCGCTGTAAGAAATGAGAAAACAATCCAGCAATGAAATAAATGGAAGTAGGAGTACGTACACCCACTGGTCCTCTTCCTCTGTACATCCTCAAGCCATCTCCTTGATCCCTGTCTTAGTCCCTGAAAGCAGAGAAGGTGATGTCAGTTAAACATGATGTCCTGCACAGCTGCATCACAAATTCTTTGCAATAGCCTAACTACAGCTGCATTTCATGTTCTCTAAAATGATCATGACATTTTTATAATATATTTGTGTTTGTATTTTTTAATTACACTAAAATCATACAGTTCATCATTTTAAAATAAAGGAGTTGTCTTCCCATCATGCTCTGTGTACATGTTGTAGTGAAATTGATTTCTGGTTGACAGGCAGGACGATGGAGGAGAGAAGGAGGCACAAATTAGAGAAACGCTATAGGTGAGTAATTAGCTGATGGTGGAAGGAGAAGTGAAAGCAATAAAGCAAGGTAATTTCAAACCGTCTCAGACAGCTGGAGGGAAGCTGCAGAAAACCGTGCAAGACCGAATCAGCTCTGGCGTGTCTTGTTTTAGTTAAACACATTTATACATACGTGAGCGTCAATGTCCAAAGTGGGGTAGATTGCATCTCATTCAATAAGACCAGGCTTTCCCCAGAATGATTTCCAGTTATTAATGTACACCACATCATTTGCGGGACACCACACAGGCAGCCTGTGACTCTACATGCCACCACCGGATGTCACTGGAAAAGCTGAGTGGCAAGCAGCCCTGTATCACAGAATGAAAATCATTGCAATTAGTATAACAAGCATCTGTTCCTGAGTCATTAAGTGCCACGAGGGCAAAGACTAGGAATGCCACAAGAGGGTGGCAGGGGCTGTAGCCAAGGGGATGATATTCATGCATGGCTCATCGCTTTAGTGAACATGCTGGACAGGAGGAAAGACAAAAGAGAAACACAAAGCTGATGTGGTGGGCCTGCTCTTCTGGGAGAAAACTGTATTCACGCTAGTTGCATAGGTAGTGCTTGAGGGTTTGAGGTGAGGGCTGAGGCTTGTCTTCTCCCTGAAATGCTTCCAGTGGTAGTCAGTCAATACAAATAGCTCGGGAAAGGAATTTGTCTCAGCTTTAGGGGCAGTTTTGTCTGACAAGCTCATTTAAAAATGCGTCATTAGGGGAGTTTTGAAAAATGATTTGGAGTGGCTCATTATTCCACACACGCTCTGGTGAAAGTGTCAAGAAGTAATGGTTAGCAATGGTGCCAATGACAGGGGAAGGAAGCAAGGTCCACATCATGTGGTCAAAGCAGGAAGAAAAGTCTCATAGTGATTTGAGCAAAGAGACTGGACCTACAGCTGCTGTGGATCAAAGACGAGGACACGAGAGGCTGGCTGGGTAGACGCTTACTGCAGGAGAACAACAGCTATATTTAGGCAGGTTAAGATGGGAAGGAGAAGTGGCTGAGCCCCGCCACCCTGGGTATTTGGAGTGTGACAGGGAACATTTTCAGAGTCAATATCTGTTTCCACTCATTCCTGATTCAGATGCCAGATCAGATTGTGACAAAGCTGGTCAGGAAATCCGAATGCAGAAGACAGGAACTGATGAACGAGTTCAAGCCAATCATGGTTTATTTACAAATGCTGGTAGCTGGGGTTGAACGTGCCGACTGAGGGGAGAGGCTTGAGCCAGGGAGGGGAGCCAGGCAATCTGGGATTTTTGTGGTAGGGAAACCAAGCTGAGAGCAAGCCCAGAAATCTGGAAACAGCAGGTGGAAGTGGAGGCTGTAGTCACGCTTAGAAAAGAAAAAAAAGTGGAATGGGCAAGTTAAACATAAGGTTTAAAAACAAGGTTTAGAGAGAACAATAAGGAAAGATCTTTAATTTTTAACCACTGACAATGAGCAACTGATTTGACATCCACATTGAGGACACACAAAACAGGAACACAAAAGAGAAAAAGGATAATGGGCAGAGTGGCTCCCAGTTAGGAAGGTATGATGGCTGAAGTGCATGCACATGTGTCCTCTTGGAAAAACAAGGGCACATGTTATTTAAAAAAATAACTGAACACAATGAAGTGTCATGGTAGTCTGTTTCATGTTAATAAAACAGTAAGATCTGACAGACGCTCTCTGAATATCATCCAGGAAATGAGACTGCACGTGCGTGTCAAATGCTGTGAAAAAGGCTGACTCACCTGATGTCATTATTTCAATTTCAGGGTTTTTTTGGAGCTTTGTCTCTGTGTGCTAAATGAGGTCAGATGTAATTTGATAATATTTGGTAATAACTCTAACCACAGTGATCAAAATGAGCATATTAACATGGAAGGCACGTATCACTTATCCAGCAAATGACTGAGATATATGCAAGAGATTCTGTTAATAAGAAGGTGCCATGGGAGGAAAAGACAGATCCAGTCTACGGCCTCCACATTCAAACCCAGTGTGAACCAGCTAATAATGCAGACGTCATTCATTTCATTTGTTCATTTGTTGTTCAAATGAAATTCTCACTCACAAGTGAAATACAAGGAAAAACCTAATTTAAATAAATTAAATCATAAGAAAACTTCTCCTGGTGAGATTATGCACCTCATGAATGTAAATTTTAAATCAGTGCTGTCCTGAAATTACTCTCTTAAAGCTGCATGTAATTTGGTCATGAGTGCTCATTGGGAAACATTATATGTAGATGCCCAGTTGTATGTTGGTCAGGGCAATGGCCAGTTACAATAGCCAGTTGTTGCCAGCTGTTTCATTTACACTGACCCTAGTAGCAGCAAGGTGTAGCATGCAATTTCAATCATGCTCAAGACAATGACACCTTATGGCCTTAACTCTTGGTATTAAGACTGCATGAGATGCTGCTAATAAGACTGGCTCTTATTCACACAAACAGTACAAGTCAGGTTTGTCTAAGTCCCATAGTCTGTCTTACCCAATGTGGAAAGCAAACAGCTACATTAAAAGTTCATTCATGACAATCTAACAATTTTCGATAGAATCTGATAGAGTTATTTCCCATAGTTGCCCTTTCTCACATGTGGCATACAGCATGGGAAAGTCTAAATCATACTCACACTACTGGAAATATCACATGCAGTTTACAGAAGGACATTGCCTTGATGGAGCGTGCAGAAGGCATTAGCTATAATTGCATTGAACTATTAGCTGCAGAATGTGCGCATCAGTGCAAATGGGCAATACAAAGACTTTGCTAGGGAGCTTGCATGTTAAAGTCCAGCTAATACCCAGCAGGATTTAGTCAGATATTTACCTCTTATGTGTAGAAAGTTCAGAGCTGCGGTACATGTATGAAAACGATGGCTACTTTCAGGGCTTTCAGCATATTCCTGTGAAAGACTTTCTGTGTTTACAAATGGTTTCAAGAGTACATTTGGGAAACTAATCCCTCTTTGGCTCTCCACATGAACTGTTCCCCAGGCATGCTACAAAACCCTCAAATGGGAACATGCACCACAAGCAGTCAGTGAAAACAGAATGCTTTTGGTGCATTTTGGATACACATTCTGCAAATGTGCAGATATAAAATATCATAACTTTTTTTACATTTCAGCTCTGAATTCACCTTTATATATACAGATGCTCTGAAAACAATCTGTTTTGGATTTTAACCAGCCTTTATGCACAAAGGAATCACAAAATGCTTCAAAGAGAAAGGATTAAACAATAGCTATAGTTAGCGATAGTTAGCCTCTGCACCAATGCACCCCTACAACAGGTCTCCTATAAGAAATTTTAGGTTATGACTGTTGCTGCACAGCAACAACGTTTGGGGTTTCTCTTGGGTTTCTTGTCTTAAAAACCACAGGGTCAAAATAAACATACACCTCCGCTAATATTTGGTTAAAAGTTCCTCAGTAAATTGTACCAGATCAGACGCTTTTGCTAGCTGTCAACAAGCTTCTGGCATAATTCTAGCTGGATATTTGACAACTCCAGAAGCTTAATTTTAACCCATGTGTTTCATTCTAAAACCCGTTTTGATGTTTTTGGGATCAAGTCCTTTTGAAACACCCAATTCTGTCTACATTTGATCCATTTAAGAATTGATTTCATGAATCTGGAGGCAGTACTCCTTCATTATTCTGCTTTGTCCAGTGTCCTGTACCAGTACCACTAACATGTTCTTAGGTTTGAAAGCCTCTTTCAAACATACCTCCAAGTTGCTAAATTTATTGAGCTTATTAATAAAGCTATTATTATTTATCTTGTGTAACCATGAAATTTTACTCTATAGGCTGGAGATTTAAGTTGATTTTGGAGCACAGGTTTCTTTCTTGGCCTTCTGCCTCTGTACATGGCAGCTGTCTATGCTTGTGGTCCAGCAGTTTCCAATTGTTGACAGACATGAACATTGGTGGCTCCTGGGTTGTTCCCAAACATCCTAGCCATCTACTTTCATCTGTGGGTGACAGTTTAGTGAGCTTGGTAAATTGGTGACACATCTTGCACTTACAAGTTACATCCAAGATTTGCAAAATAATTTTCCTTGATTTAACCCACTCTGGTGGATTTAAAATAAATCTGAATAGATAAAACTTTTACCTGGAACAGTTTAAGTGAACAAAACTGTGTATCACCTGTACAATTGTAAATGAATTAAAAATATTTAAATATTTTTCTATAGTGGGTAATGAAGTTATCAAATTTCATGGCATAAAGGGCCAATTTTCACTTGAACACTATGTTAGCAATGCATTGGGCAGTTATTTCAGTAAATTACTGAAAGTTTGAAATAAATCTTTTTAGATGGAGGGTTATTTATTGTTTATTTTAATAATAATTATATAGTTTGCATGTTCTCCTCATGTTTGCGAGGGTTCTCCCCGGGTACTCCAGCTTCCTCCCACAGTCCAAAGACATGCAGTTAGTGGAGATAGGTTAATTGGAAACTCTAAATTGCCCATAGGTGTGAATGTGGGAGTAAATGTGAGCGTAAATGATTGTCTCTACATACGTGTTAGCCCTGCAACAGACTGGTGACCTCCGGGGTGTACCCCACCTCTCACCCTAAGACAGCTGGGACAGGCTCCAGCCCCCCCGCGACCCTGAAAAAGGGTAACAGAAGCAAATGGATAGATGGATGGAATAATTATATAGTATATAATATGAGAAAAGCTATATAATCTAGAAATAATAACTGATAAATTAGCTCGTTGTTTATTATGGCCTTTAAGTGGGATGTTTATTTTTACTTTGGTTTATTCAAACATAGTTTTAATGCTAAATATGTTGTCAGGCTGGGTAGATAGACTCAGTTCATATCATGGTTGTCATAAAATGATCTTGTATGAAAGAGAATTTGTTACATATGAAAAAACAAGTATATATTCGTACTTTTACTCAGTAAAATTGTGTGTGGGTGGTGATTGGAGCTACTTGACATGCAGTAAAGAAGTGTGGGGGTGGTTAGAGCCTCTGCAGTCAGGTAGGTGAACTGTCCTGGTAGGCTAATAACTATTAACCACAAAGTGTGAATGAGGTGAAACAAAACAAAAAAAACCCCTCAGTGCTCTGTTCTGAGAACTGCTGTTAGACACAGCTCAGCACTGCTAAAAAACACAAAAAAATAATTAACTCCAAATGCAATTAAAAAACAGCTAAAGACGCTTGAGTCAAATTAACAATTGCTAAAGTTGCAGAGGTCGCTGTGCTGTTTGTCTTTTAGACACACCTTGTGATTCATGAGCATTTCTTCCCAGTAGATTGTTTTTAATGTGGAGAGCAAAAGCATGATGGCACAGAGTAGCCCTTGAAAAATGAAAGAAATGAAGGTTGGTGTGGGCTACGATCAAACCTAATTATATACAGAGTGGCTGCAGGGGTGGACTGTTGGTTCCATTTGCTGCTTTTATTAAACAGCCTTATCAGATGCCATTAACGTTTGTGTGGCTGAGTAATAAGCAGCTAACATATGCTGCAGTCATTTTATAAATGTAAAGACATCCTGTGGAAATTGTCAGCCATTTTTTCACATCAACAAACAACATTTAACGTTTAAAAAAGGCACTCATTGATAATGGTTATGAACAAATAGCACAAAAATGACACTTTGTAGTAACATCATTTTCATTATTTAAATACATTCAAAACAGATTAGACAGCAGGAAAGAAGGAATTATATCAAAATACGTTACACACATCACTAGTTTGAAGTCATTCTTTATGTTGGAAAAACTGGTGTCCTTTTCTTTTCATTATTCTGTGTATAGCTGTAGAGTATCAAGTCAAATATGTAATAATATAAACAGAAATCCCTTGTCTTAATTATATATGTAAAACAATGCAGTTTTTAAAAAATGGAGTGCCATCATGTTCCTCACAGTGGTTTTGGGTTTTTTGCCTGCCTTTCTCTACTTCTTTACTTTAAAACACAAGATTCCATTAACTGTTACAGTTCACTTTTGGAATGACGTATTGTTACAATGTAGTTTAAGCTGGAGGTAGGAACTCAGTGCCCACAATTACAATGTAGCTGAAGGTTCAAACTATTCTTAAATTTAACAAAAATCCTGGAAACAACCACGTCTGCAGTTTCAGATTAGTTCTAAAGTGCTGTTCAAGGTTGTGGATACCTAAGAGTCAGGCACTTCTGTTTATATATGCTTTTACTGCACTGGCAAGGTGTTTGGGATCATTGTCATGCTGAAAAATAAAGTTGCTGCAGATGTGTTCTAGATAGTATGTGGGCATAATGGAGTTTTAATCCACCACTACACTCCCACACAGATCTTTTGCTGATGCGTCCATCCAAATTTAGATTGCCTGGGCTATACATTACACAGTATAACTAGATGCCATTGCAACTGGTACAGCAGTTTGATTCATCCAAAAGGCAGCAGCTGCTTCATTTAGCCGAAAACACAGCAAATCCTTTCCAGGTGAATCAATTCTAACAAAAAATCTCCGATAATTATGGGTGGCAGAGTTCAATTAGGATGTCAGCGCTCCATTTGGGCCATTTTTTTCCACAGCACCGGTTGCTGATACTGCTGAGTGATTAAGTGGAATTGCCTTAATAATTTGGTGTGGTTTTAGGAACTTTAACTATGCACTATGTTGGAAATCCTTCCAGTACCGTTTAACATTTAGTCTGTGTTTTTACTTCAGCCTGAGCAGAAGAAAAAAATCCAACAAGGCTTGTACAAAGAGGATTATTATAATATGCAAGAGGTTCAGAGACTATGAAATATTGGTTCATGTACTCAGAGATAAAAATAACTGGACTCAGGTGTGGAATTCAAGTAGGAAGACAGATTGTGCGTGGCTGCTATAACAGGCTTTGAATGTACAGCTGTGACCAGAAAACGTAATTAATGCATGTGATGCAAAAACAGGAAGTTATCAAAATACAATGAGAGTTTAAAAACATAAGTCTTTATACTTTATGCCATTAAAAACATACTTGACAATCCAACAAAAGCTTAGTTTCGACAGTCATATTTATATGAAGCACTATTTAAATTCTCTGTTTACCAATTCATTTCCTTTGAGAACATCCCAAAGACAGTTCCTTTATTCAGTTTGGCTCAGTGACTGGGTCTTAGGACAGATTGCTATTTTGGCAGTCATCAGTATCAATTAGCTGCTTCTACAGAAAGAATCTCATCCAGGGCTGGATGTACTTCAACTGTACTGTCTGAAGATCCACTGCAAGCTGGAGGGCCGATCTAAACAGGATCTGCAGCGAGTGGAATGTGCTCCTATGCCAAGCACAGATGCTACAGAACAAGAACTGTGGGCTGCTCTCCACGAGGTGTACTTGGACTTTATCCGTAGGACAAGAAATTCACTGAAGAAGCTGTTGTTTGCATTTCTTAATTATTTACTTGTCAGAAAGTATTTGGCAAATAAAACATTTGCAGAAGAGAAACTCAGAAATTAATGTCTGTGCTTTGCCAAAGAATATAAACAGATACACATCTGATTTTGTGCACATGCCCCTCAACCAACTCTGTGGGATACACTTCTTCCCCTTTCTTTGTACACCTGCACTTCTTATTTTTCATTATATCAAAATGTTGATATATAATGTGAGATTATTCTGTTATCATATGTTACCTTATATATGTAATCAAAGTAGTTGAATTATGATAACAGCTGTAGGACATATATTATCCTTTAGTTTAGATGGTGTGCTGTGTATGTAGCTTAGTTTCCATCATACTTTTGGGTTAAAATAACATAATCATTTTTGTAGTTCATTAGATAAGTGTGCATCACTCTGTATCCTTGATCTGCTGTGAATGTGTTACACTGTTTTCTTGACATGCTTTATTGTTGAATCATAAAAAGAAGGTTGTAGGCAGGAGACTTGGTGTCTAGGGCAGAAGAGATAAACCACATTCCATACCCCCACCTTACAGAGAGCAGAGAAACAACTGCCGAGGTCATAACTTAGGCACCGTAGCAGAGAAAGAATGTGAATGTTTAGGCTTTTACGACTAGGTGGGGGCCGCTAGGAGCTATAAGAGGCTGTGTAACCCGTCACCATTTTGAGACTCGCTGTGACCCTCTTCAGGCAGGTCTCCCCATCATGATGGTTCTAATGCTCATAAGTGTTGAATTGTATGGAAATAAATGATTGTTGATTGAGCATTTATACACCGAGTATTGTCCTTCCTTCAGCCCAAAGATTAAAAGAACTGGGAGATTCCAACAACTTGGTGCCTGGTGACCCGGATCTTTGGTGTGCTGAGGAGGTGCAGATTTGGCCTGTGGTGAGATTGTGGGGCGAGGCGAACAGAAGGCCGGCCTAAAACAGAAAGGTAAGCACAGCCTGTTGTATTATAAATACCAAATGTGCATATTGGGCTTTCCAAATTAATCTGTTCGCTGAGTTACACGTATTTTCACATTAAATTTGTCGGTGTCTGGTTTTTGGCGCAAGATACTAACAACATAAGTTGAGGCTGAATTCCAGTGTGTTAGATAAACTGCTTCTACCGAGAAACTAATAATACACTACGTTGAGCTAGATGCAGTTAAACTGCTTCTACCGAGAAACTAATGACATACTACGTTGAGCTAGTTGCAGCCCACTTTACCTTCCACATTTAACTTTGTCTAAGACTGGCTTCTGTAGCAATAATACATTAGAATCTCTTGGAGACGCGGCCATGAGTCCAGTACATTGAATAGAGGTTTTGAAGTTGGTTTATGGTGTCGGTTAAGTCCTCGTGGATGCGGCTATAAAATTGAATATAGAATTAAGGAAAGCAGATGCTGGCTTACGGTGCAGTTGAACACTGGCAACGCCAAAAGCGCAACACGTCCGTAGGTTTGGTTTATGATACGGCCGTGTTCCGGTGGTGCGGCCGTAAGTGCAGTAGTGATTGGTGCTGGTTTCAGTACATTGAATAGAGGTTTGACGGTGGTTTATGGTATCAGTTGAGCCTCGAGGGCTGCGGTCATAAAATATAAGTAAAATTTTACTTGCCATGAAATAAAGGTAAAGCAGAACCTGGCTTATGATATCAGTAATATCTTCGGGGACGTATGCATCACGTTTATGATGCGATTTTGCCCCGTGGTGGCGGTCATAAGCGCAGAGAAAGGGGTATCTGTTCTATGGTGCAGTTGTGCTTTAAGGGGTTCTAACAGTTGAGCTCAGAGGTTTCTGTGTAAAGTTCCGCTGATGAGAAGTGTTGTGTGTGTGAGGCGCGCTCTGGGTGTTGTGTGTAAGGTGCGCTCTGGGTGTGTGGTCTGTGTGTGAAGCGTGAAACACAGTGACAGTGACGGTTGATGTGTTTGAATAGGAGGACATTAGTGCGAAGAAAATGCTTTAAGATCTAAAGGTTGACGCCTAGTGTACCTGTGGAAACTAATTTTGTTCAAGGTGTGGCGACCCTCCTGTTCGTGGACGCGCGGGCAGGCCCAGCGGCGTCTGGATGCCGAGGTGGTGACTTGGGAACTGAGGACTCCCGTATAGCTACAGAATAACACTGGAACAGCCGTGTAATCACGGGTTCACATTTATTCTGGAATAGAACAAGAGAATGCTTTTACATCTAAAGGTTGAGTTCTATCATAGTTGAAATATAAAAAGGTTGAATTCCTCGCTTCAGTGGTTGAAATTGCTGTTTGCCTGTCCCCTGACGAGTGTGAAATTAAATAAAGAGGGAATTTGGAGCCACATAGAGATAGACGGGCATAATTGGGTGTATTACTCTGTGGTGTAATTAACAAAAAATAAATAAAAAGAGAGAGATAGTAAGAGGTGTGTAGTGGAGAATTATGGAGGAGTAGAGAGAGGAATGTGTTGGGAGACTGGCGTGCAGTTTACGCTGTCGAGGTAGACGTGTTGCCTGCCTGTTTAACAGTGATAAAAATGAAATTAAATAAATCTCTTAGTGTGTTAACACAGGTGGCTACGGACCTGGACCAACTGCCCCCACAAGCACAGCGGCCGAAGCAAAATTATAAGTAATGGGAACCACACCCAGCACGAATCAGCAGCTGTGAAACAGACAGCAGCGAGGAGAGAATTAGAGGAGAAATGAAGGTTTTAAGAGCACAGGAAATTGGGTTGAATTTTGGGGCCAACGGACTTGTGGAGGTTGGGAAGGCGTCCGGAGCATCACAACAAAAGGTGAAACAAAAACATACACAAGCAGAGAAATGTGAGAGAAAGGCTCCTTTTAAGGTAACGCCTAGTTTGAAGAAAAAATTAAAATTAACCTGCCTGCCTACAAATGCACACACATGCAATGAAAAAACAGCTTACACTCATGAACATGTGAAGATTTTCCAGCAAGGTTAAAGCAAAAAAAAAAAAAAAAAAAAAAAAAAAAATTAACATACTTCTGTTGTTAAATGATGAAGTTTATCCATTACTGACAAAGAAACCCTCTGGGTTGCAGGACAACAATTTAACTTAAAAAAAAAAAAAAGACACTGGTCTGACCAACCAGTGAAGACACGACAAATTTAGTGGTTAGAAGATTCAAATTGTGACATGTTTTCTGCTGATTGATTGATACAAGTGATTACTGAATGAAAGAAAATTCCTTTTTGGGCTTTTAAACATGATCTTAAGAATTTTAACATGTACCTGTGTTGTCCTGTCAGCTTGGTGGGTTGTGAGTTGATTATACGGTGAAAAAAAAACAAAAAAGGGGGAGAGAAGGCTGACACAGGGCCTGGCCCCGTTGTTTCTCCCCTCTCGGAATAACAGCCAACACAACATCATTTTCCTGTTCGTCTGTTTTGTTTTGTTTTGTTTTTGTTTTTTCTCCTTATGCTTAATTACAGGCTGCTTTGCCGGCCCTGAAAGCCGAGGCTGACTTGGACTCCTGCTCTCCCCTCTACGTGACCCTGACCAAATGCTGCAACAGCTGGACCCACAACAACGACCTGAAAATGTCAACAGTGCTGCAGGAATGCGATCTCATGCAGCAGAGACGGAGAGCGTTAAAACCAAGGCCCGTTTCACTACACGGGGGAAAATTCTCAGACAGCTTCAGCTGACAGAGCGGTGGCAAGACGCCCACCAAGCCCGAATGAAAAGTAAGGCCGAGCAAAAGAATGCTGACCTTGATAACTCTGCATTCACACTGTGCAGGACAGTAAAACAAAATAAAAGTTCAAAAACTTCAAAATCTTTGTTCGTCTCTTGGTTTCAATACTATAAAGTGCTCTTTCAGTCACTATAAGTACACTATGGACTTTGTGAGGAAGAATTTTAGGCACAGATAGCAAAATAAAACCAACTTCTGTTGGTGCTGAGGTCTGCTGTGGTCACTCACTTCTGTGCATCAGTCAAGATTTAGCATTGATTCATTTTAAATGAATCACACTTCTATAGCCCTTAACATTTTCAGTGTTAAACGTTTAATGTAATCCTCCAGCTTTTTACTATAATTATTTTTTAAATTAGTCATGGGCTTTTCAAGAGAAGTACTTTGAAATCAAGTTTTAAGGAGTTGTAGAAACTTTAAATACTTTAAAGCCTATATAACTGCCAATAAAATACATCATATCTGCCAAAGAGGCCTGATTTGAATCAAGTTGGTGTAGCGGTTGCACACTTTAACTTTGAGGATGATCAGCTGAATGTGCAGCTTCTGTCAGTTTAACTTAGGTTTATAGCTCAGTATCAGCTCATTGCTTAGCTGTCCAGCCTGCAACTTTCTTGTTCTGGTTCACTCGCACTGCTCTCACAGAGTCATTTTCAGCTCCTGTAAAGACACATCAGTCCTCAGTATTACTGTAGCCAAGTGCCATTAGTAATTACTAATTAGAATATAGTGAACACAGAGGAGCATTTAGCAGCTTAAGAGCTGGATATTTCCCCAAGTAGTAACCGGATGTATAAATAAGCAGCCATCTGTCGACAAGTTAAACAGCTATGCTCACTAATTGTTGCTACTGCCTAAAAAAGTAGCCATAAAAATCATTAACTACACTTAGACTGCAGTCTAATGTTTCTCTAAAAGCGATAGCATTAAGAGACAGAGGGAAAGAGCGGCGTCTGCTCTTTTGAATGTGCAGGGCTTCTACTGCCAGCAGAGGTGATGACTTTTTTAAAGTGACATCTGTACTTCCTCTCTGATCTTCTTTCTGAAGACAATTTTCTTCAGGACTTTTTCCAGGAATTTAGATATTGCTCCAAAATATGAAAGAACGGTTTCATTAAGATTTGTTTTTTTTTTTTCAGGAATGCCTGCATTATGGGATGTTTGAAATCAGCTGGAACCGTTCCTGTTAGAAGAGTAGAGTTAATAATGGATAACACACGAGGTTCGTGTGTCAAAGACGTCTTTAAAATGGCGAGTGGAGATAATGTTGGTGTGACACGTAGAGGGCTTTGAATGGGAGACTTCTTCAGCCAAACTGAACAGAGAAACAGGCTCAAACTGATCGAAAACAGCTAATAAATTTGAGGTAACAGAAAGATCATAAGCTGGAGGAGTGTTCTGAAACCTGATAGCAGCATCCTCACAGACAAAAACTATAAAAAGTGTTCACATGCAGGGCTGGACTGGGACAAAAAGTCGGCCCGGGCATTTTGACTAGAAACCGGCCCACCAGGTTTTATAGGAAAAGGCATAAAGCCTTTGAATGACAACAAACGCTGTTGTGACAGTGATGTACACTGTCTTGTTGGTATATGTATGACTTCTATACATTTTACGTCATACTAAAAACTTTGGATGTAAGAGTCAGATAATTATTTATTAAAAACGAGACATTTTAAATGAGAATAAGAAAGAAAAGTATTTCTTTGTGCCCCCCTTTCCCTGTTAATGCCCTACCTGGCCCCCTGGCAAAACTTTGCTAGATCCGCCCCTGCACAGTTACCAGCTGTCAGCTACTTAGAAAAGGATCCTGGTGTTATTTGTCTCTCAGAACCTGTTTCTCCATCACCTGTTCAGCTCTGATGATTCAGTAAGGACATCTCCTGGTTTCATCTTCATGTTTCCCTCTCACCAGATATCCCAACCGACATCATGACCAGCAGCTTTGCAGCTGTGGCTCCAGCAAACATCAGCTGATACTAGAAAGTAATATTAAATAAATTCTAGCAACAGCTGATCAAGCTTAAATGTGCTGTTGTTGTTTAGTGCGACATCTGGTTTCCTCTTTCTGGCGCAAAAACAAACAGAGAAACGGGACTTGTGACAGAAAAGCCGATCAGCTGATCATTGATCAGTTTCATGATTGAAGTAGCAACAGGAGAGAGAGGGGAGAGAATGAGAGAAAAGGCAGCTGACAGCGTAGAGACGCAGAATAACTCCAGCTTTGTGTCTTTTTCCATTCTAGCTGAAGTCCGGGACAAACTGCGTTCCTTTTCAGCTCAATACGAAACACGTAATATTTTCTCTGAATACGAGACAATTCCGTTTTTTACGGGACGGTTTGCAACTCTACTAACTAACCTTATAAATAAAATAAAGTTCACTATCAGTAACATCATAGCACCCACCCAGCTGTATAGAAACTGCCCGGTATGCCCGATGGCCAGTCCAGCTATGTTCACAGGTGGCTGAAAACACTGGAAAGTGTGTGATGGGTGAAGGGTTGATGACAGAATTAATGTTGTTAAATAAGACATGGGCTCTGTGACACTTATCAGAAATGATGTCTGATAAATACTTTTTTAAAAATTGTTTTTGATCTTCTAACATTATTAGTAATGTAACAGGGCTTCCCTTAACATATCAAAGGAGATCTGAAGTTTATCTTTTTTTCAATTTTCTTTCTGCTTTTCTACAAGTCCTCCTGACAAGTTTCATTGGTTAGAATTTCAGTTTTACTCTTATTAGAATCAGAGTTGAATCTGTGATTTTCAACCGGTGTTTCAAACCTTATAATTTAAAGGGACAGCCACCACAGCTATTATCTAATGTATAGTCTTGAAAGACATGGGACACTGTCCCAGCTGTTATAAGGTATGAGACAAAGTTTGGCCTGGTATCCCAGCATCCTCTTCTGTCACATCAACCCTCTGCATGTCTTCCTTCACTACATCCATGAACATCCCCTGAAGTCTTCCTCTTTTTGTAATTGGGACCAACGTGTATAAATAAATAAATAAAAATCATTTAAAAAAAACAAAAAAGAAACACAATTAGCCATTCCCCATCTCCATTTAAGCAAATTTACTTCTACAGCTAGTCTGACCTCTGTTGCTGTTTAGAAAGACACACTCAGACCCAGAAGCTATAAAACATAGCTTATAATATGTGTCTATTGTGGTGGTCCTCATTTTAATAATGTTTAAAAGAAAACAACTTGCATCACACACGTGCCCATGCAACAGGACAAACAGCCTTATAAAAGAAATGGGGCACTCTTGTTAATGTGTCTCACAACAGGAAGTGGCAGGCCATCCAGTACCCTTCTCTGACTTGCAATCCCTTGACAGTGATTAAATCCATCATTTGTTAGGTTGCTATTTGTTCACTACCTGGATGCACAAGCTTTTCACTCATAGCATGACTGATCAACAGCCCGGCTGTGCATACCTGGGAGCTATTACTGCTCCTGTTTTGGATAGAAAGGTAACCCCTCGATTACTACCTACCACCTACTACCTACCTACCACAAATCCTCACTTCAGAGCGTTAATGCCAGCATAAATTAGAAGGGCTTAAAATGAACTGAATTAATCGCTTCAGTGTTATTAAATTGAGAACTATTTGACTCTGGGGAAGTGAGCTGCTTCTATTTTGCACCGTTACAAATACACTGTGCGCACTTCATTCAAATGCATTCTGTTGTGTGTTGCTTGTTGTTCTTTTCGTTTTTCACTGTGAGCTTTGTGTGTATTAGTTGTATTTGGGATTGGTCTAAGGACCAGTCCTTTTGTCAGACTGTGATTCTGACTAGCAATCAGGCAATCATCAGCAATCAAAATGGTGCGTACGGACGCATGCAGCTGCGCAGCGCTCCCAACTTATGCGCTTGCTCTCCATTGTGTGCCTTTCTCTTCTTTTGTATCTATTCATCTAGACTGTATATGTCTTCTGTTTGCTATTTATTCCTGATGTCTTTACGATTCATGTTTTTTTTTCTCCAGCTCAATTGGCATGGAGCACCCGTAATTTTGTTGTACATGTACAATGCCAATAAAGTGCTATTCTGTTCTATTCTTGCAATAACAAAGTTCAATAAGAAGCCCTCACCTCTCTGGAGCAAAGATAAAGATGTAGAATTATTAATGATGTTCTTGTAACTTTTTTGCATCTCTATAAAAAAATGCATGTGCGAACCAGCCACTATTAATTTAAATCAAGCACATCATGACTGTCTGTATTTATAATAGGGAAACTGCTCTCACGGGCGGCATGTTCTTTGCAGCACATGACTGAGAAATTAGCTGCAGCACACAGTGGCTGAGATAAAAACCCAAAGCTTCATTTTTCAGTGAAATTCTGCTGACAGTCTCACAGATGGAAACGGCTTCTCATCTGCACTCAGTGGAGCAAAATAAGAAAACTGGCTAAGCAATTCTGCTGCAGAAGCAGGTAGAGATTCAGCCATTTGTTCTCAGTAATGGGTCCACCCTCTTGGTGAAGTGAAAGTGTCTGTTCACAGGTAGCAAAGTGATAAGGGGTCTAAATTTGTTTCTGAAATTTTCAGTGAGTAATCGAAGACTTTACAGCATATTTATTAATATATGTAATGCACCATCTTCTTTGCATATGTTTCAGAAATGCATAAAGTGGCAAATGGTGCCCCATCCATAACAGAGCTATAAATGACATTTGATAAAAAGTAAGTGTTTTGCAGAGAAACCCTTTGTTCACTCTGTAACAATATGAACTCATGTCAATGAAAGCTGCCAGACCACAAGTCTGAGTTCAATGTGACCCTTCCACACAAACATTACAGCATGATGTTTGGATGCACCGAACGTGCTTAAAAGCTTCAGTTGATCATTGGTTATTTTTCCTGTGTGTGTGTGTGTGTGTGTGTGTGTGTGTGTGTGTGTGTGTGTGTGCCCGCGCACGCACATTATTTAAGGTCAAACTGACCACTTTCTACTTAGCGTGTCCCCAGTATTTGTGCAGATGTCTGGGTTTGATTGATCGGTGTGGCTTCTTTTTATGAAGCCTGGTTTCCTACTGCTGAATACAAGCTCCGTGTAACTGGATGCATAGAGCGAGGACAGGACTAATTCACTGCGGAAGTGTATCAAGAGAACATTTTAAAGCCCTGCATGTTGCTTGAAAGAAAAAAGAAAATCCAGTAATATGATTTCTCAAAATGAAATGTGCTGACGTCAAACTTTAGACAGACTTTCCAGTGTAATTACACTATAAAGAAAGAGCTCTTAAAAATCACAGTTTTAAAAGTAACTTTTCCTCATAAAATAATTGATTTCCTTGTTTTTCTTTACTCCCAACCTGTTTCCTTCTCCCATGAATACATCATGTGTGGAACCCAATACTTAATAGCTGCATGCCGGCATCTTCTCATATATAACTCTTGTGCGTCCAGTGTTGTGGGTAGGTGAGTTCACGCTCACACCTCAGCGATCTGTGAAATTATTATCGTGCTTGTGGGCAGAGGCTGCGTGATGATGATCATCATCTCAAAATGAGAGAGGTTTTACAGTTTTCTTTTTTTTTGTTATTTTTATTGTTTGATAGTGTGTTTGTCGGTCTGCTGTGCAAGGGGAGGACAAGATATAGGCTGAAGGAGAAAACGTGAATGATTCAAAACAAAGGAAAAGACAGATCCTACATAATAGTAGAGCTTCATAAATGTAAAAAAAAATCATATTCTGTCATTCAGCTGTTAATGTTATTCAGCTGATATCCATCCACTGAATGAGGCTCTCTTCATGCTGACAGTTGGAAGTAATTTTTTGTGTCCCGTTTGTCTCACACACACGCAGGTTCCACTTTTTGTTTCTGCACCACACAGTTGTATGTTGGCAATTAAACTGAAGCAGATTAGTGGCACTGACCATGTTAACTCCTTGGTGAAAACATTTCTAGAGTGGTGGTGCTGCAGCCTCTCCTAACTACCTTTAATTCAAGCAGCGTTCGAGTGAAACCTGGGGGTGGGGGGCTTCGACTGACTCATATGAAGCTTGTTCAAGTAAATCAGCTTGTAAACACCTGCTGGAAAGGTGGCCGTTTTGAACACTGTCAGATCATGCTGGGATTTCATGAGGCTTTCTGCAAACTTGAGGACCCCATGCAGCTCAAGTGTTAATAAAGTAAAACATGCCAGGAAAAATAAGCAATTTTTCAAAGATAAAGAATTCCAGCTGGGGGCTGAACTGCTCTCATGAGAAGAGAAGCTTTTAAATCTTTTTTTTTGTATCAAAGCCTTATTTAACTGTTCACTGCTGCCATACAGAAATCAACACATGAATAAATGTTTGTACATTTGTAGGATAACATTAGGTAGAAGCTCGGGGGGGCTACCTCAGAAAATTCAGAATATCAGAAACTTTTTTCCTGTTTTCAGCTGAAGCTTTATGCAATGTTTGCACCAGTAGGCTCGAAATGATTCTATTTATGTACAAGAAGTACAAAAATCAGGCAATTTGTGACAGTTAAAAATACTGGCGTAAAATGCAAGCTTTTAGACAATCTGTATCACTCGTGCAGCCATCAATTTGCTCAACCACTTATCCAATTTAGGGTTGTGGGGGTTCTGGAGCCTATCCCAGCTACGGTAGGGTGGCAGACAGTGTACATGCTGGACTATTTGCCTGTCCACTGTATCGCTTTTAAGTAATTATCACTCCTCTGGTCTTTGTCATTAGCTGTCTTTTCATTTAATATTGCCTGTCAACACACGTAGAGGTCTGATAAACTCTTTTATTCTGCCTGGTTCTGTCTGATATTCGACTAGTTTCGTTTTTTTGCTCAAGCATGCACACGCTGTTGACGTGTGTGAACATTTATTATATTTTATAAAATGTTGGACTTTCAAAGGTCAGATGTGTTTCAGAAAGATTTCTGCCCGTGGGCACAAATGTGCCTGTTCCAAATATACTCTTTGGGGGGGAGGGTATGCACAGATATCAAGGTGGAAGCAGTAAAAAGCTTTGCCTTTCCTCAATAGCTGAACCCGAGGTAGTCCAAACTAATAGTACCAGCATAGAAATATATAAAAAGGAAAAGGAAAAGGTCTGATAATAAAATCTTGAAAAAAAGTGGAAGCTGACAGCAGGTAAAAATTTCAAAGGCTAGTCTGGTTATTTGGTGAGGACTCCTGGGTTTCAGAAGTAATAGCCTCTGCTATTATCTCTGTTATTATCTCCTTAGCAGCCAAAGCACTGAAGCCTCCCAAGAGAAGTTTAAGGAGTTTCTGCTGTCCGTTATTCAGGCAGATGACAGGAAAATGGATATGATGTTATTGGCTGGGAGAACGAGCTGTTTAAGGTGACCCTCTCGAGCTCAGGGTTGGCACGCCACCCTGAGCACCGAGTTGAATAATGATGATGTTCTTTTCCATTGGACACAGCAATCACATTTCATATTTAATATTATTCTGCTTCTGCACCAGGGTCATTTCCTCCCACAGTTTTGGCCTAAGTGCACATAGTTCAAAATTATGTTGATTTCTGAAATTTAAAGCATCTTTTCAGTACAGAATTTGGGATGGTTAATAGACAATATGAGAAAGTTTCACCAAAACTACACAAAAATATAAATCTCAATTCTGTTTTTACACTTTAATTAATATTTCATATTCAGCAAGTGAAAAAATCTTCACAACACAGCATTTTTATTGTGAATTTGATATTAAAGGGTGAGCCATGTGGATTGCTTTGTTATTATGTAACCTCTGCCTTAGTGTGGGTCTGTTTTCTACCAATTAGATGATCCTTCCTAATGTCTGGGCTCCTCCTTTACCCCCTGTCCTATTCTCTTAGTCATGACCGAGAGCTCAAAGCCATAAATGTGGATAGGAATGGAGATCTTCCAATAAAATTTCCTTTATGGTTAAAGTCGCAGTTACAGAGGCCTTGGTGTTAGGGAAACATTGGTTGCTAGGGAAAAACTGGTTGTTATCACCAGATGAAACTGAATGAAATTGGTGACAAAGAGGGTGCTGCTCCGAAAAAACTCCTTGTGACTGTGTTGGTTGCTAGTAGATTGGTGTTGTTCCCATTGTTTGCATGGAAGACACCAACTTGCAATCACTGACCAACTATTAGCCGAGAAGTAGTGAAGCTTGAAAAAAGCAGAAACTGGAAATGTAGAAGGTTCTCCTTCAAAATAAGGTTGTATCTTACTACTGGGGCAAATTTTCAAAGGGTCCAACTTTTACTTTGAAAGATAACAGTTTCTGTTTCCAGTGTGCATTGCACTTTTCACAATTTCACAACCACAGAGAGCATTTGGTGTGTTTTTGTTGACAAGTTGATGTCTTCATGCAAACTAAGAGTGGCTGCAGCGACAAAAGTAACCGCAAGGTTTTTGATGTGACATGCCTATCAGCAGGTTTCAGCAAGCACTCACCAAGTGGTCAGGGAATAAACATGTTTCACTTGCAACCTGTGGTTAATAGGACGTCACTGATCAATCCCTAGGTCTGTGTGTTCCTCACCTCAACCAGTAAGGCATCCGTTTCACCACCAGTGCAAATCTAATCTGCCTCTTGATCTGTAAAACCTCACTTGTGAGCAAGGCCTGGAGACACTAAGCCCTGGAATGAACTGGACCACGCTGCTTGACATTTTGGATCCAACACAGACCTGACTGGATCTGATTGTGATGTGGTCAACAAAACAGCAGCAGGTCTAATTTTCACACAGGAACGATGGTAAATGGCCTGTATTTGTATAGCGCTTTACTAGTCCCTAAGGACCCCAAAGCGCTTTACACATCCAGTCATCCACCCATTCACACACACGTGATTGCAAGCTACATTGTAGCCACAGCTGCCCTGGGGCGCACTGACAGAGGCGAGGCTACCGGACACTGGCACCACCGGACCCTCTGACCACCACCAGTAGGCAACGGGTGAAGTGTCTTGCCCAAGGACACAACAACCAAGACTGTCCGAGCCAGGGCTCGAACCGGCAACCTTCCGATTACAAGACGAACTCCCAACTCTTGAGCCACGATCGCGCCGTTGAGCCACGATCGCTCCATGTAGATCATTTAATCAGTTCTCAGAACAAAAGAACACATGCAGACAAAACACTTTGGTTCTGAAAGGTTCCAGGTGTGATTTGAAGCTTTGTAAATTATGGAACAAAAGACTGTGAGGCTTTTAGTGTTCATGTTTGGTTTTATGTTTAGTATTGTTATGCTTTGATTTGTGACTCGTTTTCTTTGCTCTTTGAGAGTTAATGAAGATCTTATGATAAGCTTTGTTTTTGTGACATCCTAGACATCCTTTTAAATGTTTTATTGTTTTAGTCCCCCATTTCACCTATTTGTACCTCCCTCAGTCTAATTTTGCCCTCCCACTATCCTGTTAGTTTTGCACTTCTCTAGTGATAGTTGTCTCTTATTTCCTGTTTCACTTTGAATGTTACTTTTCTTTCATGTATTCCATTATTTTACTTCCTCTTATGAATGCCTGTTCTGCCCTAAATATGTCCTCAGTGTGCATATTTTGCCTGTCGTCCAATTGTTAACATATTAATTAATGCCTTAGAATGTGAAACTCCTGATTTGTGTTTGTTTTCAATTACTGTTTGCTCATCTTTTTGGTTCTTGTACTCAGACAAACACAAAAATGAGCCAATTTTTATGTAAGACCTGCATTTTTGGTTCTTTAATTGAGTCCACAGACATCATCACTGATGAGAAATGCACATCTCAGTATCTCAGTTAGTGTGGGTTTTTTTTTTTAATCTTTATTCTTTTCCAATTTATTTACAACTGCTAGCAGTACAGGTTGATGGTTGTTTAGACGTGACTGTTAAAGTCCTTTACTAAGAGCAGCAACTCTCTCCATGACTGTGTGGGCAGTGAACTGTTTTCTGTTAGAGCAACATGGCCTTAGATGTGGGGGTTGCTAACATCTCTCCACTACTTCCCTCTTGGTTGCAGACCACCGCAGTGCACACGGAAAAACACAGCCTGATGAAACTAGCAGTACCACATTTTCTACAAAAAGGATGGATGCAAATATCTGCAAGATATGAGGAAAACTAAAGATCAATTATTAGCTTTTTAGCAAAATGGATTTGATTTCCTCATTTGCATGCATTAATCATTTTGATGCACATTCAGATCTAGGGCATTATAAATACCATCCTATCAATATTTCATTATAACATGAGCACTCAGTACTCAGAAGTCTATCTACATCCAACTTTAACACAGAACTGTGGATGAGATCAAAATATAGTAAGTTTATGTGGTGTCACAATGCAAGAATTAGCAGGACTAATGTATGTGCATTTTTGCAACAGACAAACTGGTCAAAATGCAGTACCAACTATGCTGCCCACGTCAGTATCAGAAAGCCATTGGTGTCCATGGTGATAGATGACTCCTGTTTTGGAGGAGAGCAGCAAGGTGCCCTGTCAAAATAGAGTGTCCTTCTGAAAAAGGAACTTCATACAGAGGGATACTATGAGACGAGGAGCTATTAGGGAGGAAGCAAGGTTTAAGTAATAGCCCCAATTTCTTTTAAGGTCCCAGGTGAAATCCATACTCTCATTGTTTCTCTCACTTTCAACCTTAGAGGGCAAATTGTTTGGTCACTGTGTAGGGCAGTGTTGTGCTCAGCTGTAATGACTACAGCTGACCTGAACGTGTGGCGTCAGAACAAACTCTTCTGTCCTTCTGAGAAATCTGACCTTCTGAGAATAGCTGGACAGTGCAGGAAATGTATGAGTCGAACTCCAAAGTACACAAGTTCAGTTTTGAAATTCTTGAAAATTCTCTGTATTCAATTGTCTGTGTACTTTCCATTCTCAGTCTGAATCTCTTGCCACAGTGCTACAAGCATGAAGCCCACAGTGTACCTTCGTCATACTGGTTTCATCATCACTCACAGCTGCTGAAATATTTCATTTCCAAATCCGATTCCAGCCATGCGCCATTTTTTACAGGTTACTGCTTTTTGTTTTCATGTATTTAATAGCAACAATTTTGATCCAGTGGTGCCATCATTCTTTTATGTTTGAACCACTCATCCACGAGCTCATTGTTCATTATCATTATTATCATTATTGCATATTGTTATAGCCTTTAAACAGGTAGCTTCTTTGAGATCAGATCTCTTTTTAAAGAGAGAACTATGCACAAAAAATATACAAAAACTCAGACTGCCGCACAATAAAACACATTCCCCTCACCCCCAACCAGGCATAGGAGATAGCTGCCCCTCCCTGAGCCTGATTGTGCCGAAGGTTTCGTTCTGTTAAAAAGGGGGTTTTCCACTGTCGCCAAGTGTTTGCTCATAGGGGCTCATTTTGGGTTTTCTCTGTATTATTGAAAGTATTTACCTTACAATATAAAGAGGCTTGAGACCACTGTTGTGATTTGACGTTATACAAATAAAATTGAAATGAAGGTTTTACAGCATTTGTCTTGTTCAGACAGTTTCAGTTAGTTCATGACTTGTTTGCCCCAAAACAGCTCTGTTAGGTTTTTGGTATTCAATAAAAGGTTTTTTGTTTGTTTTCTGTTCTAATTGTAAAGCTTTGGGTTTAGTGAAATTAAATTTGATGTAACAGAATAATTTCTCAGTTCTCACTCTGACGTTTTCCCACCCAAACTGAATCATTCTGCACTGCCAGACACAGTGAAATCGCATTTCTTTAGAATCTTTAGTACATGCGTCTGATGCAGTTTCACTTGGAAGCTTTGGAAGCAGTGATTTTCATTTTACAGCTGGGTAAAAACATTTATTGTTGCATATTATAGTGGTAAGCAAACCTTTTAGCATAGCCAGGCACTGAACAGAGGACACACATAGTGTATCAAGCGTATTGGATATATTTTTAGTTTAACAATGAGAGGAAACTGAAAACAGTAAGTGCTTTATATAATTTTCAACCACCAAGCTGCCCGAAATCCATTAACTCAAAAAGACCCTTCACAAATCTTCCAAAGCCAGCCTGCAGATTTTCTAAGTAAATTCCCTGCAGCTGCCCTTGTCTCCCTGCTTCTCTCAGAGCCTGTGAAACACTAAAGGTACACTTCTTTGTGGAGTACACAATGCTGTTCTGACTTATCGATTGGATGTCTGTAGCATTTAAGTATAATATGATTTCCACAGGAAGATAAAAATTGTTCTCAGAGTTGAAATATAACATCTTTTGCTGCTGGTGTCTGTGCAACGATAAAGTTCACAAAATGTGAACGCTGTTGTGGACACGGCAGCACTGCCTCTGTGGACTGAAGTAGTCCACGCGACAAAAAGAAAAAAGAAAAGAAAAAGGCAAGCATAGAGGAAGCATAAAATGCTGTTTTTGTCATGGTCCTGGGCCATGTTGGCCCAGTATTCTTAGTTTTCGTGTGTTTTGTATTTTGTTCTTTATTTATGCCTTGGTTCCTAGGTTGTTTAGTTAAGATGTTCCTTATTTGGTTACCCCCTGTGTGCCCCTCTGTGAACCCTTGTTTCCCCTCCTTGTGTTTTATTCCACGTTTTCCCCAGCCCGTTATGTCCGTGCTCTCTCTCCTCCTGTCTGAACCTCTGTGTACTTCCTGTTTTACTTTGACAGTCTCTCGTCAGTATGTGTTTCCTGGTGAGCTTTATATTTAGTTTTTCCCAGTTTAGTTTTGTATTCCTCGTGATCTGTCTTTCCAGCAATAAAACTGTGCTTTCTGAGTTTATTCCCCGTGTCCCCGTGAGTTTGCGTTTGGGTCCTCTCCTGCCTGCCACACAGCCTAATCATGACAGTTTTTCTATAATATACAGTGCAGAGTTCAATTCATGTGACTGCTCATTATTATATGTGCATGGGCTATTTGTGGACCTATGGGTTAGCTGAGCTGCTGCTGTCAGCAGAAACTCTGCAGTTCAAATGTCAGTTACTCCTCCCCAAATGACTGTGCAAATCTCTTTATCAGGCAATGGTGACAGAGGTCAAGGGGAACCTTGATACTGTCCAAAGTGTCTGAATTCAGAGGACATTTGCTCAGGATCCAGTATATATAGGCACCTGCTGGTTCATTGGGGCCTCTCCAAAAAGTGAAATAGTAAAACGGCACATTAGTTGTAGAAGTCTTACAAATGTTAGATAATGCACTAAGAAATGGTGCACACAACAGAGATCATTAATAGGGCAGCACAGTGATATCACGGAACCGAACAGACTCAAGCGCAGAACCGTAGTTCTTAGAATGAAAGTCAAAAGTTTATTTACAATCACCAGGTGAAATATATACAAAATGCGGGGATTGGAGTTTCCAGGGATCCACAGGAAGGAGGGGAAAGACACATAATCACAATCATACACGCCACGCTCCTCTTCAGACCCTTACGCCACACCGCTCTTCTACCAAAACACACTCTCACTCCACTACCACCACGCCACACTGCCAAACTCAGGAATCCAGGGAAAGTAAACAGGAACAGGTCCAGGGTATCTATGTACAGGGAAACACACGGTCAGAAACAAGCGCGTGATTCTTATGGAGCCTTGGATTTGCCAGAGCTGCCCTAACTCAGGTTACTTAACGATCCAGCGAGGAGAAGCCCTGAGTCACTGCCTTAAATAGTGACCAGTAAACCAGGTTAATGAGTGGGAGGTGGTTAATCTGCCCAGGTGAGTGGGCCAAGGGCAGGAACCCATGATAAGTTCCACCAAGGTAGGCAGGAGAGAGGAAGGAGAGCAGAGAAAAACAATAACAAACAACATATGGCCTGACTCTGAGCCAGCCGAGGAGACACAGGGACCATGACAGGTTAGCAGCGTCACCACAAAAAAACGAAATTCCTTCTTCAGATTGTACCTGAGGACTTTGTGTGGAGTTTGAATGTTTATTCCACAATACCTGAAGCAGGCCTCCTCTGGATACTCCAACGTCCTCCCACAGTTTGAAGACATCCATCTCAACTTAAGTGATTATTATAAAATGCCAATGTATGTGAGGTAGATAAAGTGCTTGAAGTGCACTTAAGGTTGTCTGTGAGTTGCAATTTAAGTAAAAGCTTTTTGTTTGGTCAGTAAGACTGAAAAATGCTACAGACATGCAAGTACATTATGTGTTCTTTGTGTTCATTGCATTTGCAGGCAAAAGCATCCACGTGGTATGAAACCTAATGAGAATTTATTTATGAGCTAACCAGGATAAAAACAGAGCTACAAAGAGCTCCTCAGGGGTCATTGGATTATAAAGGCACCTGAGCTGCCAATGCAGTGAGTGTAAACGGGTAAACATACAAATCCCACACATGCAAGGTTTCCTATCACTGTTTTGAATGCTTGCCATAAGCATTTTTTGAGTTCTCGGTATTGACTAATATTGAATTAATGTTGCCAATTACAAATGTTAGCTATGAGGATCTTTTTATGAAACAGAAGGGGGAACTGTGTTTAATGGTTGCAGTGGTTATATAATTAATCCCAACAGTTTTAGAATTTGCTTGACATTTTGGCTTTCAACAAACTGTAATTGAATCATTACAGCTGTTATGTTCTTGTGTCTTGGTAAAAAATATTGCACGATAGATGTTTTTCTCCAAAAAGAACTGGTTTAAAATTGAAAAAATATCCTCTCACCGTTCTCTGAAACATTAATTCAGCATTAATTAAGACAAGGAGTAATATTCCTTTAATTAATGTCCAATAAGACATCGATGCAGATTCTATACATCTTGCCTTGGGTCAAAATCGATCCAAACCATCATGTGAAGGTAAAGATTATGAAGCTCATGAACGTGAGCGTTAAACTCCATATGTAAAAGAGTGAGTGCTCACTGTACTTGTATTAAACTCAGTTCTTCTCTGTCCGTGGTGCTGAAAAGACAAATCACTCTGTTCTTCTCCATTTGCACTGTATAATATTGTGTATATTTATAATTTATTTTTGATTAGCTTGTTTATAAGTTAACCAACTATTCCTATTAAACTTTAATAAGACTCCCACAGTTTTAGTATTCACTATCTGTGATGGCAGTGCACTGAATACATCTGTGCTACAAGGTTATACAGTAATGTAAAAAAAGTAAAGGTCACTATTGCATGCAGCACTCAGGAGGATGATTAATATGTCCCTGGCACATCTGATGTGATATGACGTGAATGATAAATCCCATCAAAACCAGATGTTTAAAAGTTTTGTGTTTGTTCTTCATGACTAATCTTATGATGCTGCAGTCCAATTCAATTTGGATCTATTTTCCTCTAAAACATCAATGTGTCCAAACATAGTATGCTCAGCTCATCTTTCCTCAGATGATGAGTCAAACACTAAAACATTTAGGTTGATTTTTGATTAGTTTAGATCCTAAAGCTGATTTACATTACCTGTCCCTATGTATTTTTAAATACATAAATAAATAAAAATGTGCAATAAACACATACGAGCTAATAAGAAATGCAATCTATCAATACATGCATTAAATTAGAGCATAACTCAAACAGAGAGAACTGTATTAGGCACAAAAGGTAGTCCACTGAAGAGCTACAAGACAAGAAGCTGCAGGATTGATCCTTCTTTAGAAACTCTTAGTTTAAAATGATCTCAATGAGGTAAAAACTGTAAGTGCGACCATGAGGTCACTGAGATCCTGAATAATTAAGTCAGCTTTCATAAATTAATTTGGTATTAGCAAATATAATTAAATTATTGCTTACTACATGTCATGTAGAACATGTTAATGGTGTAATCTTATCAGCTTCTGATCTAAAATTATAATTACTCATCTGAGCTGACCTTTAAAGAGCAATTTGCAAAGGTGGTGCTCTCTTTTTACTTTAAAAAACACGGTAGCATTATTTTTGGCAGGGTGTGATCTGGGTGCAGTGGGTCAAGGGCAGGTGGGACTGATTTGGAGTCACCTTGACTGAAAAGTCACATAAGTTTGGATTATTATTTGTTATGCAAATGACCATCAAATCCTTTTCACAAAAATACTTCTACATCAGAAATACATTTTTAGCATTCTTCCATTTTTCTCTATTACATCTAGGCCTAAACTGTCATGCACTTTCATGTAAGAAGAAGCACAAATTGAGATTTCTTTCCCCCACGATAGACTACCTCCTTAGAGGGCCTGAGCGTTGGTGCTTATTTGCATTCTGCCCACAAAGCTTTTAAGTGATGGAGGTCATTCGACAATATGCCAGAAAGACAATATCATGAACAAAAAAAGCAGAAGTGTCACCACCTAAACCCAGACCTTCTTCACTGGGAACACACCCACAGCATCCTGTACATGAAAACATAACTGTAGACAAGGGGCAGCCATGGTGAAGTCAGCCAGCTACAATGAACAAGTCTGACCACAAGCCCACAGCAGTCCTGCCCAACCAGCTCTCAGGGCCACCCCTCCACCTCGTGCTCACTCATCAGCTCTACCCAAAGTCTGACTTCAGAGCAATGTCCCTGCTTCCCAGTCTGAGGCAGTTTTCTTCAGCTTCTAATCCACAGAGGAGTAAGGGACCAAAGGGCCATGACTGATTTAAGAACAGCGTTGTCTGATTTCTTTTTATTTCTTTTTATTAAAGGCTTTTATTTTCCTTGTAATATTAAAAAAAACATTTAACTTCAACTTTGGCAGCCTCTTAATAAGTTTGTCAATGTATTTATTAGCATGAATTTCAACGTATGCAATGACAACAGAATATCAGATTGAAGGGCTTTTGTTTCTGCCATGGGTTTTTTTGTTTTGTTTTGCTTTATTTAACTTCAAAAATTTATGGTTGAGTCAAAGAGTAAGCTTCTGTTCTCCATTTGTTTTGAATTCAAATGTTTGCATGATAGATGATCCTTTTCAAAAAGGACTGCTGCAAAGCCAGTTTCCCTAAAGTGTTTAAAAACTCCAGACTTTGCCCCCAATAAAACATTCAGGCATCGTCTGACACTGAAAGAAGCTGCTTGTATATAAGAATAACAATCTGACTTTTGACACTTTCAATTTGATGCCATGATTCATCCCTGAGTAAAAGGGCCAGTGGACTCTGTGTAAGCCAAAATTTCTATCCTTGAAAACAACTACAGTTGGTTTAATCCCATTTTGAATTGTGCGTGTGGGTTTTTGTGGGTTTTTTTCTCAAGAGGAGATAAAATGTGTTGGTGGAGGACAAGGTGCAAGAGGTGAGAACCCAGGGGAAATCTGTTTCAGCTGAGTGCAATTTCTAATGCGCTAAAGCAATAGGGTAAAGAAACTGACAACAACATATGTCTTGAAATCGCAAAATTACTCTCTGCTTGCACTCATGAGGCATTTTTGTCAGGTGCACCCTGCTAGTACCACGTTGAACCCCATCTCGCCTGCACTACTGCCTTAATTCTTCATGGTATTGATTCAACAAGGTGCTGAAAACATTCCTCCGGGATTTTGTTGCTGTTGGATGCACATCCATTACATGAATCCCCCATTTCACCACATCCTAAAGGTGTTAATCTCACACAGCACAACTGCCACCCTCAACAGCCATGCCACATTCAAAGAAACCTAAATCACCTTTCTTCCCCATTTTTAGGTTCCACTAGAACTGAAGCAGGTGGTCTTGATCATGTCTACATGCTCGAATGGACTGAGGTGCTTCCATGTGATTGGCTAATTGGATATTTGCATTAATGAGCAGTTGAACAGGTGTACCCAATAAAGTGGTTGGTCAGAGTATGTCACTATATTGTGCCTTTTCTACAAAGGTGGCAAAAGTACAGCAGTGACTCTACATTTAATGTCACCTAATTCTGACCGTGAGCTCTATTGCCACTGTGCACCAACACTGAGCTTCAAACTGACCACAATCGGATGAGCTGTTTTGCACGACACACTTTATCAAAACACATGACAGACAGATCCAATATGTTAATAAAATGATGACGTTACATGTAAGCTTTAAATTTGCAGTTTATCAAGTATCACTGCGCAGTCCGTACCTTTAACTATAACCTCACTTCTTCCTCCCCTGTCCTGTCTGTCATCTTACATCTTTCTCCTTCTCTGAGTGATGTTAGTTCTCTTTCTCTTCCTGTGAAATACAACAGCTGGACCTTTAGCTAGCAACGCACTGTAAAAAGTGCACACAAACAGTTTATGTGTTTGTTAATATTTGTTAAGCTGACAGAAACGCTGCATTTGAAATTACCTGCCACGTTACCTCCTCCTTGCTTCTTCTGCTTCTGTAGTGCAAGCTAGATGCTGAAGTACTGAAATCACAACTTACAAACACTTCACTCAGTTATAAGTTGCAGCCACTTGTTAAACTAGAAATGATACTGTTAAATCTAAAGTAATGAGCCTGTAGAAAGTACAGATATTTGTGTAAAAATGTAGGAAGTAAAAGTGAAAAGTTGTCAAAAAACGTAAACTACAGTTACTTGAAAATTCTACTTAAGTACAGTAATGAAGTATTTATACTTTGTACTTCCTATCTCTGCGCTAAGCATGGTTGTCTCTGTCCTACACTGAAACATTAAATATATTTTTAATTTTCTATTAACTATCATCAGAATATTATCAATTTGTAAAGTGAACAGGGAAACACGTGCTGTTTATGTGAGATATAAGGACAGGCATGAAAAAGTGTTTTTTTATATTTACTTACTTGGTAAACTGTATTTTATTAAAAGAAGAATCAGCCTTGAACTTTGTTTCCTTTGTCTTTATATAATCTGTGTATATCTCTTTCATGCACAAGGGCGCTTCTAGCTCTCTAAAAGGTTTTTTTTAAACAGTACAATTTAACAAAAATATATAAGTGGCTCCACTTTTCAGTTGTATAAAATAGCAAAAAAATAACAAAAACAAAATCATTAGTCTTTGCTGGATTTATAAATTACATTTAAAAATGCCTCCAGGGGAGCTGGACGAGTTAACCCTACTCATGCACTCATACGTTATTACAGATTCGTCTCTGAATGAATTAACTGTCAGCTCCAGTATTGTTACTAGAAAGATTAATGACTAATGGTTGTTTACTTCTTTGTGGTTTGTAGCCTTGTTAATCTGCTGTTAATGCACTGAATATAGCGCAGTGGGTCTATTTTAATTGGACACAAACACATTTAAATGTGTTTTGGGGGTGTTAAAAGTTGTACACAACTATTGTTTTCAACGTTTTGTTGTAGGATTAGCCTGTACTTTCAAAAGTTCCGTTTTTTGTTATGTTCTGTTTAATAAACTGCTGTGAACATGTGGGTCAGAGAGAAATGGGTTCATATTCAGCTCCCAGGGTGTTAAACTAATGTACTGTATGGAACAATTTGCAAGCGCTTTGTTACAAACACAATAAAAATATCAATGTATCTATTTATTAACTATAAAAAAAGAACTTCTGGAGTGTTAACAATCTAGGTTGAACCTCCAAATAAAGATAAACTATGAGCAAATTCTTTGAAGCTTTAATCAAGGTAAGAAATGAGAGAAATATTCATGTGATTTTTTTTACTTAAAGGGGCCCTATCATACTTCTCTCATTTCCCAATGTCACATATAATGCCGTTGTTGTTGAATAATGTCCCCATGTACCTACCTGCTGTTCAAACTTTGAGTTTATGAGGGGCAGCCAATCAGAAGAAAGTAGACTTAATTTTTCAGATAGAGAAGGAACAGAGGAGTTGAATCTCTGTATATGAGAAGAAGACCTGGATGCAAGAGGCAGCCTTAAAATACTCAGAGTTTATTTTACCAGTGGAGATAAAGCAGAGCTCTATTTATCTCAAATATAAGGTGCAAAAACAATTAGTCATTGGTGATTGTATTTCTTTATTTACCGCAAAGTTTTATGTGACCCGCTGAAGATGTAGATGATCAGTTTTGTTATAATTTACATGTTACATGTTTGGATCTTATATTTTTTATGTTTATTAACAAATGCCGTCCCTGTTAAATAGTTTTTGCTTTCTTTTCTGGCTTCAAATTAGCTAAACTTCATCAGTAAAGTAGCTCTTTTCCATTAAACCCTGAGTTAATATACCACATTGATAAATAGCTTTGTGTGACAGTCATTGTTGGGCATGTCATAATCCCAGAAATGAGACTCGGACAACAGGAAGCAGGTGCACAGGTTTTATTTACAATAAGAGATTGTATGATCGGGGAAACTGGGCAGGCAAGAGTCCAAATTAGCTTTGGGAGAAAGGTAGTTAGAATAAATGAGGAAGGACTATTTTGAAAATTGTGTTCATTTGTCTTACATGTGGTCCAGAGGAAGACAGAGGTGGAGGTACTTGCAAGGGAGCAAGCGGAAAGTGTAGGTGGCTCCTAAATGCACAGCCTCTTGCTGGAAAACACCCCGAGCCCCGGGAACTCACCAATCCGAGGGTGGAGCAGGAATTGAAGCCTTCCCTAGCAAGCTAAGAGAGAAAAGGAAACCCTCACCAGCCTGCTCCCAAACCATTACACGGGTAAGTAACCTCAGGTAACAGAAAGATATGAAGGATATGCCGAACTTGCTATAGTACAGAGCCTGTGGCCTTGATCTTGGTACAATGGAAAAAACAGAACTGCAGATGGATAGATGCCGATGTTTCCACATAGAATAGAACGGGGGCGTCCTTGGATTCATTTATTTTTCAAAGTGTAATTTGACAAAGTCAGAAAAGTCGTTAGTTGAGCTTGATTTTGTCTTTGTTTCCCTGTCTCTTCGTCATAGTGAGGTTTAATCAGCCCCTAGATTATACACTATAGTTATAGAGTATTGTTTTGTAGTTATGAAAGTTTTCTGTTTTACAGAATCCACATATTAAAACAACTGTGTGACAGTACAGTAATAAAGTTTTAAAGTCTTTGACTTCTAATGGTATAACCTGATTTTTTTAAGACTTTTTGGGAGCTAAACAAAAGCAACAGCAGCAAAAGCATGAACACTTTGAATTATCAGCCTTTGCCTGGGGACAGCTAAAGACTTTTCCCCCATCCTTTTGTGATCTCTGATGCTTCTCAGTAGGAATATAAGCTTTAGCGGACAAGTGTTTGGGTAAAGGGAGGACGTGAACAGAAGCAGCGCTTGCAGCAATGTTGGCAAATGAATAGATCCAAGCTGAAATAAAGCCTTTATTGGAAATGTTGCATCGATTTTAGAGAACATTGTGCATGTTGGTTGAGTGCAGAAATACAAGTAGCAGCAGGACTCTCTGTCAAGCTGTGGGGTAAAACGGCCAGAGGGGCTTTCAGCTTGAATGCCATGGAAGTGCATTTGAGAAATGTTCCATAGGCTTACATAGTAACATTACAAAGCAAATATGTAGTGTTCATTTCATATTGTTGTGATAAAATAATAGTTAAGTGATAAAAGTGATAAAAATGGGTGAGTGGGTGACTAAGGCACTGGAGGTTATGTTGACTAATAAGAAATGTGTTTAAAATGGCTTTATAGGTTTATATAAGTGACAATGTCATTTCATCCTGACGTTAAAGCAACATTATCCATGAAGTTTGCTTGCATTGCCTATTGTCCTCTTTCTCCTATTTCCACCTACACTTTTAGCTTGTATGTGTTAAAGGTCTTACTTCTCTTACTGCGCTTACTTTTTAACCATATGGGGAAACACTCACGATCTGTCTGTGGTGGCAAGTCTGGAAGTGATTCATGCAATTCGAGGCAGTGCCAGTGTAAATTATTCTCCATGTGTCTCAGTCTGTTTACACCTGTCATTCATATTCCGATGTGTTTACGTGGTGCCAATTCATTAGTTCATTCAACTTAAAATACTTTGTATTGTAAGGTAAAGACCCTGCAGCATTACAGAGAAAGAGTCCTGTGGTCGAACATTCAGTGATGGTGTCAAGGTTAAAAAAACAACAAAAAAAAAAAACCCTGAGGCAGAACCAGAATCAGGGCTGCTAGCCATCTGCTACGACTGGTTGGAGGAGAATAGAAAGGCAACAAAATAGCAAATAACAATAAACACTCAGCAGGTTGGTGGTTTCATTAACCTCAGGAACATGCTGCTCTGTAGCAACAGATATGCAGAGATACAAAAAGAAACAGGACAGAAACAAGACTGGACAATTCAGAAGAAGGAAAACAAAGTTAATAGTAGGCATGAGTAGCATACAAATATATGGAGTCCAGCTCAGTGCAGTGTGGTTGGTCCCTGAGCAGTCTGAGTCTATAGCAGCTTAAAATTAGATTCATAAATGTTCAGACAATATAGTTTTTGTTAGCTTTTTTCCCTTGTACATCACTACAATAGATTGTTTCCACTCAAACAATCAGCATGTGATTGAAGTGCAGACTTTCAGTTTGAATTCAGTTGGATTCATGTTTAGCTAAAATGTACTTAGATAAACTAAAACCATTTAAAATTTAAAGGCAGTTTTTAATCTCTTTTTCAGAAGTCTGAAACATATAGACATCACTAAATGCTCACTTGAGATGTTCTGCTACACCTTGACTGCAGCCAACCTCAGTTTCTGGTTGTTTGTAGCTCTGTCTACATTCAGTTTTGTATTTATTAACTCAAAGGTATCCTCTGCTGAGTTAAGGTCAGACTGTGATATAATGTTTTAGCCTTGAAAAACTATCGGGCTGCTTTCCCACTTTGCTGCATTATGAAACTTTGCCTGATAAGTTTTGCAGCATCTGACTGAATGTCAGCAGACAGTGTAGCCCCGTACACTTCACAGTTCATCCCGTTCTGTCAGTATGTTACATCACCAGTAACCAATCAGCTATTCCATCTCACAGTCACATATGTCGATACCCCAATACTGTTTTTTGAGACTGATATCAAATTTTACACCTTGTTGTAAAACCCTCTGTATTTCCATTCATGAATGAATCTCTTGAGTGTAGGCAATGACAGTGATGCTCCTACCTATTGTCCAGATCTTGGTTGAAAAAATTTTGTGATCATGAACTTTTATTGCCTTCTCTGGTCTTTCAGACCTTTTGGTGTACATTCCCTCTTTTTAAGAATAGAATGAACCTACATTTAATCCAAAGGTCTGGAGTTCTTACTCTAAAGATGATGATAGGCTCCAGCGCACCCCACAACCCTGAAAAGGATAAGCAGAAGCGAATGGATGGATGGATGGATTGATGGTCTGGAACTCTTACTGTAGTGATGGAGTCCTTCATTTGCACTGACGTCTGTAAGTCTGCACTTTAATCACATCTTGATTGTTTGATTTAAAAATCTGCTGTGGTGGTGTAAAAAAGCACAATTACAAAAACTGAATCAATATTTTATAGACCTAGGTTTACTGTAACTGTTCATATAGTGCTCTGCAGCTGACAGTGACTGGTTGCCTAGGTACACTGTCCTCTACCTGTACTGAATGTATGAATGTATCATTTATAGTTCCTTTAATTCATCTCAAAGAGCTAAGATTACTTTTACTGTGTATCGCTAGCAGTTATTTGCCCCGCAATGCCTAAAAGTCACCAAATTTCCCTGACACTGGTCTCTGATTGGTACATGTGTAGCCTGGCTAAATTAACCAGCCCAGAACACAGATTATCTTTGCGGTTCTTTTAATCTGAATGATAAAGTAAGCGCTCAGAAGAAAATAAAAAGGTTGTAAAAATAAGAAAATAAAATTGTTACAAACAATTCTCATCCAGCTATGTGCACTGGTAAACCTTTGCTACTGCAGGTTATTTTCCCAACTTTATCAGCATCTGGAACTCAGATGTCTAGCGTCAATTTGTGACTGATATAAACCCATCCAGAAACAAAACAACTTAGCAGTGCAAAAATAACTTTAGTGGCATCTCCTGCTAAAATACAGAGCCAAGATTAAACAGTTAACAGCAGTACATTTTCCCTCTTACACACGGAGATATTATAATACAGGTGTGAACCCAAATACATACAGTGCATTAATCCAGATCACTCAGAGATGAACAGCAAAGTCGGTCACAGCAAATCCTGGTGCCTTAAGTGTTCCACACGTCATCCTTAAAACAGACCACGCAGCGAAAACACGGCATTGCGCACCCACATTACACCAATGCAAGCTAGCACTTCCATGAATGTCTCTGTGGATCCCCATCATGCCTTGCACTCTCAGGGGTACCCCAAAAGAAACAGTGCCATCCAGTGGCATGTTCCATAATACTGACCTTTCACCTGGCTACACATAGATGTTGGTCTCTTCCTGTGAGTACACCCTGATCCAGCCCTAACTATAGGCGGGATACGTCTCTTTTTGAAAAAGCCTGACCGTAAAATTACCTGTGTTTTAAATTACCTGCAGCAAGATAAATTACCTGTATCTTGCTGCAGCATTTTGGATCAGTTGAAAGCTTTTCTTCAAAATAAAGAATCACAATAATTCATCCTGCAACTAACAGATAAGTGGACTATTTTTATCATATGATTTATCACATTTCACAGGCAAGAAACACCTGAAAGTGGGACTTTGTAAGGCCAAAAAAAATCCAAATTCAAAAACATCAAAGATACAAAAGAAACAACGGCGTGTTGTAAGAGAGAGAGGTGTTTTTGATTCCTTGTGCATGAATACTGCAAACTCGTAATATGTCTGGCTCTTCACAAATTAAAAACAATTTTACATGTTCAGTACATATCGATCTGTGTGAGATGAGTGTGTTCTAGTCTTAGAATAGGCTCATCTTCATATGATACAGTGTCTATTTTGAGTCACATCAGACTATTAGAATAATGCCTAGTGAATCATCACTAGGCATTATTAAATGCCTAGTGATTTAATAAGGGAAAAATAAAATGTACAAAAAAAGCAGACATGTCCTGGACTAATTTAATCCTTCTGCCTTACTGTTATGTCTCAAAATTATGCAAAACAATAAACAAGCCTCTTCTATCTACGCCTGTGGATCAGAAGGCCTACAAGGTGTGGGAGGAGGGTGTGAGTCCAGTCGCGACCAAGGACCCAGGTTTGTAAAATGAGTGTAAGATAACTATATTGTATTTTTAGCAGTAAAATTATACAGCCTTGAGTGTGTAATTTGCGTATTGTTACATCATACTGGGATTGAAAGTTTCCAAAATTAGCCAGTGTGTGGAAGCTTTTAAAACAGCAATGGACAAATGGGCAAAACATTTCAGAAGAAAGTCAAAGGCTGCTCCTCCCACTGTCTCCAAAGAACTCTTTGCTTACTAATAATTTGCTGAGATGGGGTTGTTGTCCGATAATGTGGCTCACCTGCGCCTTTCAGGCTGTAAAAGCTGGATTTCACCTGGTATCGACTCTCTTCAGTGTTCATGTTTTGTTGATTCATTTTCAGCAAATTATCTTTTATTGAAGGTAACCTCTTCTTGTCAAATACAAGAGAATAGCTCGCCTCTAAAAAATGTTTTACTCTTTATAGTGGCAGTATTCAAGTACTTTCCTCTGGCATAAATCTAAAGTACTTGTACTTTACCAGAGTGGTTTATTTTCACAAGACTTTACGCTCACTTTTACAGACAAATATTGTACCTTTCACCACTCCATTTGTCAGACACATTGGTTATTATTTTTACTTACAAACATATAGCAGTAGTATTCAGCAGCTATAGCTGAAATGTTGAACAAACAAAAGTAACTGGCTGTAAAAAAACAAAACTGGATGCTTTACTTGTGCTAAAAACCTTAAAGTGACCACATGGTGTTATTTGTAGCAGGAACTGCACATATTGTGCCATTGTGATCTTTTTAGATCAGACAAAAGGCAAAAGCAATTTAAATAGCTTGTTGTATGTATTTATCATTTATTGGGGCTGAGAAAATATACTTTAATGGCAAAAAAAATATTTTGTGATGGGTTACAACCAATAATTATAATCATTAATTCGATTAACCAACTGTTTGGTTGGGTTGAATGTTCCATGCTGTGTCACAGAGAGCCCAAATTACCACCATTACATTTGCTGTTAAACCAAAAGTCACAATGAGACTGGAGCTCTCAAACAGACAAAACACACTCATTACAACCAAGAGCATTTCTGAATGTCCAACGCCTTGAATCCAATGGACTGCAGCAGCAGAACCTGGTCTTACCCTGCTTGTTCGTTATGCCTTATAAAAGTCTGCATTTAAAGGCAAGTGTTGTAGGAAGAGGAAGCATTCATCAGTCTTTCACACGTGATAGCTGATTGTTCTGTACAGGCCTCTCTGAGGCTTTTCACATATATGTATTGAAAGGGCAGAAAGGAGCAATACCAACCAACAAAATAATTTCTATTGGTTTGTTTAGCTTCCTCGGATGGACATCACAATCACATGTGGTCCTGACTGAATTATCTAAGTGATGCTTGCTAAAAAACTTGATTATTACTTTACTATTTTCAGCAATCCTGCGTATGACAATATTTTGCAAAAGGTAAAGCTCAAAATGACCGCTACAATAAATCGAGTAACATCGAATGGACATTTTTATTGTATTATTTCATTACACTATTTAAAGCAATTACCGCTTTGTACCGATAATTAGCTCATAATTACCAGATATGAAAAAGCATAATTGCAGAAATGTAAGAGCTATTCTGCCTCCCACAAACCAATTAATGCACGAATCCCAGGAAGTGACTGTCTTTTTTTTTCTTTTTGTCCTTAAAGATTACCCAACTGCATCACCAGTGATATTCATGACTCGGTGTCATCTCATGAGACAGCAGCTTGTACTACAGCATCTTGATGAAGGCTGGATATTGATTAGACATATCAAAGTGGTCACAGGCAACAGCTTTTCAGCCTGTTTATTACGAGGACTGACGTAGATTGATATAACAAGACATTTTGTGAGCAAGTTTAGAAAGTTTGTTATTTACCAAGTAGGTTCTCAAGTGCATGTAGAGCTCAGGGTGATCTATAATTACCTGCTTAATACCACAAAGATATAATAAATACTGAAATGTGTTCTTGCACTCAAAAAAATAATTAATTGGATGAACATAATTTTATCTTGCCACTTATATTCCATCTAAACAAATCATGTTATATTAATCCATCTTGGTTGTGTTGTATCAACACGATATATGTGTGTAGGTTTAACATAATATTATCATTAACATTCAATTAATTTGACTTTTGTTCAATCAACATGTTTGTACCACGTTAGTCTAATTAGATTTATTTAAATTCATCTTATATTGTTTAAACACTTTGGCACATCAAAAGTCAGTCTTGTTACATGAACTAGTAAAATATTTGTTTGTTACACCAATGATAATCTTGTTGAATGAATGAAATGTAACTTATGTCTGTAGTACATGTTGTATTCATATTACATAATGTTCAACAAAAACAATTCAACAGCAACTTCCAATCCACCCATCTTCTTATCTTTATCTGGGCTGCAGAAGTGATAGAGTAACAGGGGCAGGGTACAGACTGGACAGGTCACTAGTCTATCATACAGAGACAAACAACCATTTGCACTTTAACACATCTGGGTAATTTAGAATAACCAGTTACCCTTACAACTGCATGACTTTTAACTGTGGAGGAAACCAGAGTACACAGAAAGAACCCACTGCAAACTTCGCCACATTGTGGATTTGAACCCAGGATCTTCTTGCTCTGAGGCAACAGCACGAACCACCATGGCATTAATCTGTCAATACAGACTTAACAAAAGTAGGAAAGCTATGCTTGATGATGCTTTATGTTGTTGTCCTTGACAAGTTAAACCATAAGAAATAGTAACAGCATACACGTGGTGTGGTTGTCTGCCTCTTGTAACCCCAGTGATTTTCCTGTGGATTGACATCTAATGTGATCTTGTGAATTTAGTGAGTCGACTCAAAAAAATGAAATTGGGTGGTTGTTACATGCACAAGATCCAGACTTGTAATTTGAACTAAATAATTCCATGTTTCTATGGGGAACGTAATTAAATCATTTAGTATCTGCATGAAATTCAGCAACTTAATTTGGTCTTGTTGAGATAACATCATACAATCCAGTAAGAGTGGCTGGATCCAGGCAACTAACCACTCTGCCTTTTTTTTTTTTTCAAACATTTTTATTTTATTTTTATTTTTAAACTTCTTTTATGTTTCGATTTTTCTTTAGGTTTGCTCTTTAGTTGTGTGTTGTTTATGCTGGATGTCGGTTCTCGTTGGCTCTTGGACTTTGTGTTTTTGGTCTGTGAATGTCAGGATCTGACGGCGCCCTGACCGGTCAACCTGCCAGTGTGTATATTTGTGTGCGTGTGTATGTGTGTCTCTCCTATCGCCCTGTCTTCCCCTCCGGCTCCGCTGTCAGGTGTTAGGAGGTAACCTAGCAACAGGCTACCTCCGACCCGGAAGTGCTGTCGCCCGGAGCTGCCGCACCTGCAATCAATCCACCAGCTGCTGCCAATCAACTACCATCTTCAGCAGGGCTACTTAATGGTGTGGCTGAGCGACAAACAGCGCTGGAGTGTTGCACTAAGCCTGGTAGTGTTTTCGAGCCACTAGCGTTATTGACGTACTGTCTGATCTACGTACTCATTTTGCTGTCGTGTGTGTGTTTACCCAGGGATTGACGTAGGAATCACGGACACAAAGGAAGCACTTGGAGGAGAGACGGGCACTCACTACCACGCACGGGCTTACACGGAAGGAAGGACGCACTATCACCATTGTTGCACATTTGAACTGTTGTCACCTTGCTGCACTGTAAATAAATGCACTGTCATTATTTCTGAGCTCCGCGCCCGAGTCCACTCTTTAACAACCGTGACAGTGAAAAGTGCTAGATAAATAAAGATTGCATGCTTTCCACCTAAAGTTGATAAGATAAGATAAGATAACTCTTTATTGTCATTGCACAGTCATACATAGTACAATAGTACAATGAAACTGTCCTACGTCGGCACTACATGTAACACAACACGACACGATACGACATATCACAACGCAACACAAACAACACAACACAGTATAATAACTTAGTAATAAAAAAGAAGAAGAAGTGTATTTGTATTGCACACTGTTATTATTGCACATTAGTTATTATTGCACCTTGTTATAAATATAAATATTATTATTATTACTGTTTTTACCGTTGTTAACTCCCCCCAAAAAAGTCCAGGTAGGTAGCCAGTCAGGTCAGCTGTTAGCATTGATCAGGGCTATTGCCCTGTTGTAAAAGCTGTCCTTGAGTCTATTTGTTCGGGACCACAGCAGCCTGAACCTCCTGCCAGATGGCAGCAGCTTAAACACCCGGTGTCCTGGGTGTGTACCGTCCCGTAGGATGCTGCGTGCCCTCTTGAGACAGCGAGTGCTGTACAGGTCCTTCAGGGAGGGAAGAGGATGTCCAATGATTTTTTGGGCCATATTGATGACCCTCTGGAGTGCCTTTCTCTGTGCTGTGGTGCAGCTGGAGAACCACACACCGATGCAATATGTCAGCACACTTTCAATGGAGCAGCCGTAGAAGACGGTCAGCAGCTCCTTCTTCAGGTCCATTTTTCTGAGGATTCTCAGAAAGTGGAGACGCTGTTGGGCCTTCTTTAAAACCGCAGAGGTGTTAGAGCTCCATTGGAGGTCTGTGTCTATGTGCACACCCAGAAACTTGAAACTGGAGACCCTTTCCACACACTCCCCGTTGATGCTGACAGGCTGCAGCTCAGACTTCCTCCTTCTGAAGTCAACTACCAGTTCTTTTGTCTTGTTGGTATTGAGGTCCAGGTTGTTATCTACACACCAATCTGACAGCCTCTGAACTTCAGCTCTGTACGCCGTCTCATCTCCCCCAGAGATGAGCCCCACCACGGTGGTATCATCTGCAAACTTGATGACTGCGTTGTCTGGGTGGGAACTAACACAGTCATGTGTGTACAGAGTGTACAGTAGGGGACTCAGTACACAGCCTTGTGGAGAGCCGGTGTTAAGGCTGAGGGCTGAGGAAAGATGAGGCACCACTCTAACTCTCTGTACACGGTCTGAGAGGAAGTCTCTGATCCAGCGGCAGGTGGTGGAAGGAAGTCCAATTTCCAGCAGTTTAACTATTAGTCTGTCCGGGAGTATCGTATTGAAAGCAGAGCTAAAGTCAACAAAGAGCAGCCTGGTGTAACGGCCCTGCACTTCCAGGTGAGAGATGGTGGTGTGGAGCGTTGTAGCGATGGCATCTTCAGTTGATCTGTTAGCTCTGTATGCGAACTGCAGCGGGTCGAGGTTGGGTGGCAAGCAGGACATGATGTGACGTCGGACCAGTTTCTCAAAGCACTTCATTATAACAGGTGTTAGAGCAACTGGTCGGTAGTCGCTGAGGCTGCTAATGTTAGTACGCTTTGGCAGTGGGACAATTGTGGCTGACTTTAGGCACGGCGGGATGCAGGACTGGGACAGTGAAGTGTTGAAGATCTTAGTGAAGACCCCAGCCAGCTGGTCTGCACACTCTTTAAGGACCCTTGTGGTTAACCCCATCTGGTCCGGCGGCCTTCCTGGGGTTCACCACCCTCAGTGTGCGCCTCACCTCATATTCCTGCACTATGAGGCTTGGGCTGGTGCTGCTGTCCGATGTTTTTTTTAAACACCATTAATTCATGGTGTTTAATGTTTTCATTATTATATGAAAACCGATACTGTTGAATTAGATTTCACTGAAATGTTTTAACATCCCCTGAGATTCGAAAACACTGTGAAAGCCTTCTCATGTGTTGCATTGGATCTGATTCATTTTAAAATCTACATTCATGCGTCAGCCCAAACTTTGCTCCTCCTCCCACTTTATCAGCAAGCGGATAGGACAGAAGGCAGCCAGGAGAGTAAGGGGTTGGTGTGTATGTGTGTGTGTGTTCAATATAATAGTAGCGAGTGAGAGCGAGTGAGACCACAGTAGCTTGCGAGGTGAAGATCTGCCTGCAGTTGTGCAGCGAGCTGCTGCACTCTGCCTCTCATGTTCCCGCTCACTGTTGATTAGTCTCACACACGTTTGCTTTTGTAGCTGCTTTCTGCTTCACTTATCTGCCTCACATCTTCTTACTTTAACTTCTCACTACACTGTTTCCCTCCAGAGTGGAGAGATGAGAGGAGAGCTGTGGGACTGTGTTTTGTTGAGAACAATAACTGCAGCAAACCTTTGAAGAAAATTGCCTCTTGGAACGCCAGAAGGGTGGAAAAGGGAAGAAGGAGCACTGGCTAAGAGGTTTTTTTACTCTTTTTTTTTTCTTCTTTTCAGGGGCGCAGACGTTGTCCTCCAGATAATGAGGATGATCCAAAGCCACACACACTGAGACTTTAAAACGGACAAAATAGCTGGACACTTAACAACGGAGAAATAACCCAAGGAGAAGGGAATTTAAAAGAAGCCATTATGAATGCCACAGAATACCATGGACTGATCCAAGGCTACCACAACAAGAGCCAAACCTCAGGCAATTTGCCATTTAACAAAGACTTATCAGGAGAGGAAAAAGACTCATCTTCTGGATGTTATGAGCAGCTGCTTATTTCCACTGAGGTTTTCCTGACTCTGGGCATCATCAGTTTGCTGGAGAACATCCTGGTTGTTGCTGCTATAATCAAAAACAAGAACCTTCATTCACCTATGTACTTTTTCATCTGTAGCCTTGCAGTTGCTGACATGCTCGTCAGTGTCTCTAATGCCTCAGAGACTATTGTTATAGCACTCATTAATGGAGGCAGCCTGACCATTCCTGTCACACTGATTAAAAGCATGGACAATGTGTTTGATTCTATGATCTGTAGCTCTCTGTTGGCATCCATCTGCAGTTTGCTAGCAATCGCCATCGACCGCTATATCACCATCTTCTATGCCCTGCGATACCACAACATTGTCACCCTGCGTCGTGCAATGCTGGTCATCAGCAGCATCTGGACGTGCTGCACCATTTCCGGCATCCTGTTCATCATCTACTCGGAAAGCACCACTGTACTCATCTGCCTCATCACCATGTTCTTCACCATGCTGGTGCTCATGGCATCGCTCTATGTCCACATGTTCCTGTTGGCTCGCCTGCACATGAAGCGGATCGCAGCCCTACCGGGCAATGCTCCCATCCAGCAGCGTGCCAACATGAAGGGGGCCATCACCCTCACCATTCTCCTTGGGGTATTTGTGGTATGCTGGGCGCCCTTTTTCCTCCACCTCATCCTTATGATCAGCTGCCCCAGGAACCCCTACTGCACCTGCTTCATGTCCCATTTCAACATGTACCTCATCCTCATTATGTGTAACTCTGTCATTGACCCAATCATCTATGCTTTTCGCAGCCAAGAGATGAGAAAAACCTTCAAAGAGATTTTCTGCTGCTCACATGCTCTGCTGTATGTGTGAGCTGCCTGTAAAGTGTCCGCTGTGACCCCACAGCCTGCAATTTAAATCAAAACCTGGCCAACATGGACTCTGAGAGTATGATATCTCACATGTTGCCGGTAAATGATTTATTTGGGCACCCATCTTTGGTTTCAGGTTGCTGAAGAGGTAGGTTTACAAACATCTTGTAATATAGCACATTGCTCTTCAGACAAGTGCTAATTTGTTTTGTAGTGAATGCCATTCATAAGTGCAATTTCAAGTTTGAAGTGACCAGCAATTGCAGATTGCTTCTCTTTCTCACTCGGAAAATATTTTCTATTTACCTTCTGCGGTCAAGAGAGCTAACATATTGCTTATTGTTATTAACTTTGTATGTGCAGGATTATGACACTGAAGTATTGTGGCAGCATAGAACATAAATGCCACAGTAAATTAATTATATATGGCACATCTAACAGAGTATATACAGACTACCTCCAGGTTTGGGAGTGCCATTCTCCTCAAAACAAATACAGTGCATATTGAAAGCATATATATATATATATATATGTATATGTATGTATAAAAGTCCTCAAACCTCAGTACATTTCTTTCTCATGCACTCCATGGAACTGTGTCTACATCTGGACTGTTTTACGTGTTTTTCTCCAAGTTATAAACTACAAATTTGCTAAAGTGGCAAAGCAATCAATGCTGAAATAGAAAACAGGCTAAAACAGCTTGTTTCAAAAAAGCTATATTGAAGAAATGAGGTGTTGCACAAGAATTTCTGAGCCATTCGTAGGGGATAAGAGCACTCAAACAAGATTGTTCTGGAAATGAGAAGAATACCAGCAACAAATACCACACCTCCGTGCTTTGTTCACCTGCTGATTCTCATGTCAAGAACCTTTTCTAATGCTTGCGCACAAGAATTTGTCGATGATCATCTAAAATTTTGGATGGCACAGCTGTAAAATATATATAAAAAGGTCAGTGTATTTCTCAGGCATAATAGCATTTCTTGTTATGATTGCGTTCCTGTATTTGATGCAGGGCAACAACCACAAATGAGTAGAAAGCTGCTTTAACTTGTTGTTACTAATGATTTCCTCTGAGCAAAAAGCCAAAAAAAAAGAGCCTCAATGTGGAAACGATGAAAGTCCACTTATAAAATGTGCTGATTTTAAATCAAAGCTCCTTGACTTTGTGGCTTGTGTAGATATTTCTGTGAATTTGCACATGTGGGTTGTTCTCTCACTTTCAGCATGTACATGTGACTATAAAAAACTATTTTCATCATGTTTATGTAATGAAACAGACTAAACTGAATGTATTTTTATGTATGTGTTGTGTAACTTGTTGCTGCCTTAAATATGTTGCACTGTGACAAAAAAGAACAACTGTATCCTCTGTGACAGTATTTCACAAACAGATTTACTATGTAAGTGAATGCTATTTTAAATATTGCCTTATGTATTTGTGTCTTTTTAAACTTGAAGCTGATTTATATGCACATGAAAAAAGAAGAAAAAAAATGTAAAAGCAGCCTTGTAATTTTCTGGCCAAAGCTTCGCCTGGAATTTGATTCATGCGTGCCAATGAAGGTGTTTGCTTGACCACTGTGTGAATCACTGCTGCAGAGGAGCTTCAATAAATCATAATGCCACCTCAGCCACAAGTCTGTTTATCAGCATTTCTCTGCAGTGCAGACTTTAACCTCAACGCAAAGATGAAGTCATTAACTTTTACTTGAAAAAACAACTTAAATGAAGAGGAAAGACATTTACAAACGCATTTATTTCAGGCCCACATACGCCTGTCGTCTCTGCAAGAAGCAGAGAGGTTGCACAGTCAAGAAGCCAAAGTTGGTGTGCAACAGAAGTTCCCACAGGGTTGTTTTCTCGATTATCTTGAATAATTTAAACTGAGGTAAACAAAACCTTTATAACTCTGAAAAACAACTCTTCTGTGATTCAGTTTGCAGCCTTGGGCCACATTCCAAACAGCTGCTGAATATTGCTTGGGGAGAATCAGTGTTACAAATGGATTTCATTCCAGGTTTAATTAAATCCTAACAGACGTTTAGGACGGGCCTGATTAATTTATTTCAAAGAAAATATTCAATCTGCAAAATATCAGGGTTGTTCTCTGTGTTTTTATGAAGCACCGATAAGGAAACATCATTCGTCCAAAAGTTGCTAAAGGGATGAAAATGCAGGGAGTGGGATGAATCTGTTTAATGCTTCTGAGAAACACATTGGTATTCCATATACATATCCGTATATATGTATATATATATATATATATATATATATATATATATATATATATATATGTATGTATATGTGTAGATATATGTGTGTGTATATATATACGGGTGATGCATCATTTGCCTCTATTTTACATTTATGCCGGACCACCAGCCTCAGCATATCCTGGCATATATTGATTTTGTGTGTGTGTGTGTGGGGGTGGGGGTTAGAAAAAGCATATTTTTCACAGTGGGTGTGCTAGCCCAACGTTAAGTAATGCATATGGATCATTGTCGTCACAAATCCAATACCATGGACACACACAGAGATGTTGATTTTTTTAGAGCACGTGTTAAAAAAACATGCAAAAAAGCCCATAAATTTTCAAAACAGTTCTCTGTGTCTTGTGTTACAATTCTATGTCTAAGCAGCATTCAGATATAAAAACAGCACTGAGATTCATAGCATAATTCTCATACAAGTAGATTCTTTAAATGTCACTCTTTTACTTATACTCTTTTAATATTAATAACTTCTTTTAATAACTTCTTTATTGCACTTGACTTAGCACATGTGACTCATTAGATCACAACAGGCTGTTACATGAAATTGGAATAAAGTAGCAGAAAATAGCTCGTCTCTCTCCTCTTCACTCTCACATACTGGTGTTTCGTTTTTTACTCGTGAGGATTGGACTCAAGGACTGGCCATTTTGCAGTTAATGTCTTCCTGTTGGTGCTGATTTCCAACTTCAGTTAGAGTGGTTTGCAAGTGACTTACAAGTTTCCAGGGTGGGAATGAGAACCTCCAAATCCGAGGCCATACTTGTCATTCGGAATGGAGGGAAATTGACAGCTTCAGATTGGGAATGAAATGTCCCAAGAGGAGGTTTGAGTATCTTGTCATGTTCATGTGTGGTGCAGCAGATTGAAAGACAGATTGATGCAGCATCTGCGCTGAAAACAATGGTGTACCAGTCTGTTGAGGTGAAAAGACATCTAAGCCCAAAGGATTTACTAATCACTGTTCCTGCCCTCACCTGTGGATACAAGCAGTGAGTACTAATTGAAAAAACAAGTTCATGAATATAATCATCAGATATTAGAGTTAGATGAGGAGCTCAGATTGGTGCTGACTATCTAAAAGACCCAGCGTAATTGGAACTGAAGTGTTTACACCGCCTGCAGCTGACTAACAAACTATAACTATTAAAAGGTCACTGGAAGTACAGAGAATTAGATTCTGTTTGGGACGCTCCTCCTCCTGTGGTTTCTTCATGCTTAAGGAGCAGGCTGTCCTATTTTTTTTTTTTTTACCAACATTTCTATAGATGTTGAAAATCATGTACTTTTCTGTCATTTAATTGGTTAAATATTACTTATTTTTATTGGTTTAGCATGAGTGGTCATAGGGGAGGTCCTTCTCAAAAGGAAGTTTTCCAAAGCCTTCCAGCGGGAATCCTGTTGTGCCCCCGGGACTTATATTTGGCATTGCTGGTTTAGATAGACTCATGACCCCCTCATGTATCTCACAGTGGTTTGGTCTCCTGTCTACCATTGCCAAGCTCATTTACTTTGCAAACTCTGAACAAAGGATATGTGAGACATTGGGATTTATTTCTACCACTCAGTAAAATTAAACATATTTACTGTTGTAACCAGATTATATTATATTAGCTCAGTTAACTCAGTATTAAATCTTGAATCGGCCATATAATTATGGGGCAGTGACGTCTCTTAATACAATTTTATGGAAGCTGAAGGTCTCTGCACATTTAAATCAGCATGGCCCAATGAGTTTTTAACCACATTTCAAGAGCTTTTATTTCATTTTTCATTGTAACAGAAGTTCTGATTTCCAGTCCTAAACCTCTCACCAACCCTTGCCATTTTAAAAATCATTGAAACATCCCTTCTGAATGAGAGAATATCAGTAACTTTTAAACAGAACAGACAAAGAGCAGCAAGAAGATTACTGGATTGATGTTACAGATTTATGGGTAAGCAAAAAAACAGAACAGCAGGAAGAGCTGATAAGTGCAGACAGATATGAGAACACAGAGCACACATTGATGACTTGCTTACAGCCTTCATAAAGATGTTTCTCCATTCAGCTTTACTTTAAGCAGCTCTTGAGATTAAGGACACCTGTTCTTACAATTTTAAGAAGAACACTTGTTTTTACAAAGTCGTTTGAGGCTAGATTGGCATTACCTTTGTTTTGTTCTGGATGAGCAAAATGTTTCTGCTTTCCTTTTACTAAAAAATATACTTTGCACCTTGTCTTTCAGTGTTGCTATAATAAAAAAAAAAACTCAAAGAAAAATAAAAAAATAAAAAACAGGGAAAAAAAGAATTTTTTAATACATATTCTTATTAAATAAAATAAGAAGCCGATATTGTATTTTGGTGTCTTAAAATAGTTAACATGATGTGTATCCTCAGGCTTTGTGCATTGGAACATTCAGCAAAGACAGGAAGGATTTTTACTTAAATTGTTAAGTGGTTGATTTATTCCATGTTGCGCAACAAGACAAAAATTTCCATCCGTGCATTTGGCCCTGAAAGACTTTAGTGCTCAAGACACAGGAAGAAAACAGATGGCTGACTGAAAAATGAACAGACTTCTCATTAAAGTTGGGCAAAGAGCAGCACTGTCCTCTGAGATATTGCTTCAGAAACTGCTGTAATATTTCTATGCAGGTAATTGTTACTTCCAATGCTGTATATTTTTGGCTTGATCAGTGGCGTGTCCAGCGGGTTTGCTTGGGGGGGGTGCTACCCCGAAGCTAAAACTCAATGAAATATCAAATGTACGATTGTGTTTTCACAGTGAAGCTCAGATATCCGAGTGTACGTGAATACAGCATCGGGTTCTGCACTATGAGCATGAGGTTAGCAAAGGTAGGAGAGCACGGTAGAAAACAATTTTTCGGCGAAAGAAAATGAGGAGAGAATAAATGTCCCTGTAAGTAATATTAAGTTTGTTGAGTTTAGTAAACTGCGGTGAAATTAAAATACCAAGGAAAAAATAACACTTAAAGAATTATTGCAACCTTCGAATATTTCAGACAGTAGGCTACTGGGGGAGCTAGCATAAGAGTTATGAGTTATAAGATATAATCCAAGTCGTAACATTGCTGTATGGAGCTGCAGATTTGGTTGCAGGTTAACATAGCTGGACTGGCCATCGGGCATACCGGGCATTTGCCCGGTGGGCTAATGACTTGTTGTTTTTGTTTGTTTGTTTTTTGTAATGGCATGAACAATGAGAGGTGGTGGATTGGCCAGATGCTGGCCGATGTGTAAAAATAACTCAGTTGTTTGGTGGTGGCTATGGCGGAGCTTCCACAGAGGCCTGCAGGTGGATGAGGGAAGGGGAGGCAGGAGGAGAGACCCGAGGCAGCCGCCGGTCCGAGTGTCAGGTGAACTGAACTTCAGGTAAGAAGTTATGACCTGCAGTCTATCTGGGTCAGATATAAACCAAGTTTAGGGGTAGTTTATTTTCGTTGTGCTGACTTTTTACAGTCAGTTACAGTAATTCGTACTGGGTACTAGCTAGCATGACGGAGTTTCTATACAGCTGGGTGGGTGCTTTGATGTTACTGATAGTGAACTTTATTTTATTCATAAGTTTAGTTAGTAGAGTTGCCAACGGCTCCTTAAAAATGGAATGGTCCCTCATTCAGAGAAAATATTACGCGTTTGGTATTGAGCTGAGAAGAGACGCAGTTTGTCCCGTACTTTCGCTATAATGAAAAAAAGACACAAAGCTGGAGTTATTCTGTGTCTTTACGCTGCAGCTGCCTCTTCTTCTCTCATTCTCTCCCCTCTCTCTCCTGTTTCTACTTCAATCATGAAACTGATCAATGATCAGCTGATCAGCTTTTCTCTCTTGTTTATTTATCGCCCACTTTGCACCAGAAAGAGGAAACCAGCGGATGTCGCGCTAAACAACAGCAGCACGCTTAAGCTTGATCAGCTGTTCGAATTTATTTAATATTAATTTCTAGTATAAGCTGATGTTTGCTGGAGCCACAGCTGTAAAAGCTGCTGGTCATGATATCGGTTTGGATATGTGGTGAGAGGGAAACATGAAGATGAAACCAGGAGATGTCCTTACTGAATCATCAGAGCTGAACAGGTGATGGAGAAACAGGTTCTGAGAGACAAATAACACCAGGATCCTTTTCTAAGTAGCTGACAGCTGGTAACTGTGCAGGGGTGGGTCTAGCAAAGTTATGCCAGGGGGCCAGGTAGGGCATTAACAGGGAGAGGGGGGCACAAAGAAATACTTTTCTTTCTTATTCTCATTTAAAATGTCTCGCTTTTATTAAATAATTATCTGAATCTTACAACAAACGTTTTTATCTGATGTAAAATGTATATAAATCATACATATACCAAAAAGACTGTACATCACTGTCACAACAGCGTTTGTTTTCATTCAAAGGCTTTATGGCTTTAATACCTGGTGGGCTGCTCTCTAGTCAAAATGCCCGATTTTTTTTTGCCCCAGTCCAGCCCTGCAGGTTAATACTGGCAGTGTCCCCATGCCAGCTCACTGTATTTCATCATCATTGCTTTCAGGTTTCATTCAAATGTTAGTCTTTTCATTTGTTTCCCCACTTTTTTCCTGTTTCAAAATCAAACACCAGTTTGTGAGAAGATTATCTTCTTTTTTTAATAGGCAGATAAAGTTTTGCATTGGCATCGGCTAAAAATGTTCGTATTTTAATATTCAAAAATGTTTTTGCCCAAAACATATGTGCACTATATGTCAGTAAAAATACTATGCAAATATTGCTGTCCTTGAATGCTGAATAAACACTGACAAAGCACTGATTGTATCTCTTGTACTTTATCAATGCAGTATCTAAAAACTTTGCACCGTAGTGGTTAAAACCTCATTCTAATAAGAGTTAAAAGCGCATTCGGTTATTAGGTTTATAGGGTTATTGAATTATGTTTAATGGTTGGTAGATTTATTTTTAACATTATCTGCCAATTACATCTGCCACCCTTCTCCAAATCTGTGCCCCTACCTGGCCCCCCCAACAAAAACTTTCTAGACACGCTACTGGGCTTGGTGTTCCAGTCTGTTCTCATTCCCATGGCACCACAAATATGTACACAGCTTATGTTTGAGATCATTTTCCTAAGGCAGGTGTAACAGGTAAGCCTTCACAATGCTCTATGAAGGCACACAAATTGACTATTAGTCGATGTTTATATTGCTTTATGGGTTTTTTCCTATTGCCTCAGCAGTCTAACCAGAAATGCCCATCTACCTCTTCCTGGCCATCACCAACAAAAACACTGTCATACTGACAAGTGGAAACTTTACAAACCAATGCTTTAACCTGAACTGCAATCTTTCCCTAACCTATCCAAACAGAGCAAAGCAAAGTGCAAGATGCAATCTTCTCCAATGTGACAAAAACCACAGGCTCCTGTGATTTATGCTTCTCCCATTTCTTTTTGGTGGACATTTTAGACGTCCTGTGCATATGTCTGAAAGAAAAACAGGCAAACAAATATAATCCAAGTAAGAACAGAATGCTAAATATATAGACAACTATAAATCTGACCTCAGAATAGATCATTTTTTATTATCTCACATGTAAATATTTAGATTTTATACAGAATCTGACATTTTCAGCATGTGGCAATTTTCCATTAGCCTTGCACCTTGAATGAGTTTCCCACCACAAACTGTTAATGCTATTTTCTTGTTTTGTAGCCATGTAATTATAGTTATTGTGTGCTTGAATGCTTCCTGTGTAGACTCACCGGGGACTGTTGCTTTTGCTGCTGCTGGTATGCTAATGTGGTACTCACGCTTTGCTTTCTATGTAGACATAGCTTTGGACATTTGCCATCTAAGTGTCACAGCCAGGATACAAGAGAAGAACCAGGGAGAACACTCAGGTGCTGTGTTCAAAAATGGCTGAATAACAATAGAAACAATGGGGTGTGCATATTTTAAGAGTGAAATACTCATTTCAGCTTTTTAGATGGAAAACCAGTATTTCAAGGGAGAGACAGTTTAACTGATACAGACAAAATCAAGGACACTATTTGTCATAGAATCTGTGGCTAAAACCAAAGTTTCAGTTTATGAGTAGCATCTGATTTGTCTTTGAGGACAAACAAATGAAAGTTGGCACAGAAAGCTGATTCTGAGAGCACATGAAACCTTTACAGTTTCAGCCTGTAAAGCCTTCTGATGGGTTCTTTTACCTGCACCAACAATCTGCCTGTAAGCATCTGCTTTGCCTTTGATTTTAAATCAATCAGCCTTAAATGCTCCTACCTGCCTGGACTGCATGCTAGTCCTTCTTACTGTTGAGATCACACCTACAGTGATAAACACAGTTGTGGAGTTAAGCAGTTGTCATTTAATCCATAAATTCCCTGTGTTTTCATCAATTTGCATTCTATTGTGTTCTAAAGAAACTTTTCAAAATTCACCAAACCTATTTCTCAGGGAGCTAGAGTAATGCTCCATTTCTCTGGTTAACCGTAGACTGCAGTGAGAAGCAGAGTTCAGGTTTCAGCTGTATTTTACGATGCTTGAGAGAGTAATTCACCCAGAGAGCATCACCGGTTGCCTCCCATGCATCATGTACACACTCCATACTGTGAGTCAGCAGATAACGGCAGAATTTTCAGTGTAGATTTCTTTTTTACTGTTAAACCATTCTTCACATTTGATTACAAGTAGATAATACTCTTTTATTCCCATCCACCCCCTTCATTTTCTCCATCCGTGTGGCCTTTAGAACTGCTTCGCCTCAGGCTCTTAGTGGCTCTGTCAGTCCTTATCATCCAGGCCTCCTGAGGATTTGTGCACAAAGCTGCTTGCATCAAATTAGTCCATGTTGACTCTCCTCTTGCCATCCCCAGTCACAGCAAATAATGCTGGAATTTATTTCCACATCAGGTTTCCTCTGTTAAGCTCAATTAATGCACTAAATTGAAGTGTTAAAAATGTGTGGCGTCCTTGAAAATGAAAACCGTAATTGTTCAACAGAAATAGAAAAAAAAGATTTGTAATTCTTAATCCTACAAAAAAGAGTGGACAGTGAAATTAACATTCTCTATGACTGTAATCAGCCTTCCATACAAGGACCCACATTAGCTCAGAAAGTACAAAACACTCTCCTGTTAAAAAGAAAAGCATCATGTGATGATTACTCAGTGTATCCAGTATGTATTTATTTAAAATCTTATCTTCATGATTTTATATTGCGTAACTGCATTTATTCATCCCCCTGGTGCATCTGTGTGATAATGAGAGTTGGGAGCTAATAGATGGGAGTCGCCATAACAACACATAAGAAAAAACTGAGTGGCTTCATTTGTTCTTTTCCTCCATTTAAAATGTGTGGAGGAAAATGTAACTAGGTCCTACATAGGTGCTCCTATGACCTCTCAAAACTGCCTTGATGATGAAAATGCTATAAAAGTAGACATATGTAAAAACACAGCTTTGTACTGTGAGTGTAGAAGAATACAGGAGGAGGCGACTCTAACAAACCTTTATCTGTCTAGTCTGTTTCGATTTAAGATGGCTGATTTGACAGCCAACAACGCTTTTGGCCAAGGCTGGACAAGATGAAAATCTGTCAGGTGCCTTTAATACTTCAATTCTAGTATTTGATGTGTAGACATTTTGACATATTTTGATACGGAGGGAAAAAAACAGGCTATTGTGGTTTAACAAGGAGGTAGGCTAAAGTCTGGAGGGATTGACTGACAGTACAAAACAGGTGCCCACTGTGAGAGCTGAGATATGAAGTATAAATGACATGAAAGTGAATAAAAATGTTTGTTCTTTTACTCAATCATTAAATTATTCTTAGGTGTGCCAGTTTGAGTGACAGGTGGGTGCTGTTTTGTCTTTGCTGTTCTAAGAAGTTTGCTGTTCAGTTTCTTGGATACCTTCATTTAGTTTTCAGTCTCTTTCTTTTTATTTTTGAATCCCAATTTAATGTCGGTTATCAACGCACATTGCTTACCAAGCTCGCTGCTCAGAAGTAGCGTTGGTTGTTAACTAATCATCACTAACTGCCTTATACAATTATGATCATGTCAAATTTGGAAAAAAATTAAGATGATGACTGGAAAAAAGCTTAACTCCATCCTTTAAAACAGTGGTCCACAGACCAAATGGTGACATCACAAATTGATAAAAGGTGAGAGAATGCTTGCACTTTGATTTTGATGTCAGTTGTCAGAGTTCACTGGGCAAGCACTGCCTTCCTTGCTTACACTGACAGGATTGCACTATTAATATCCCATCCCTAGGTCTTTGTATTTACATCTGACATCTAATTGAAAAAAACTAACTTACAATCAATACAAACTGTAGTTTCTTCGGCATGGAAACCGCTACGTATCCACGCAAAGTCTAAACAAATTATTAGATTTTGCTGCCCATTATGAAGGAGTTATATTGTAGCTTTGGATTAAATTTTGAAACTGAACTTTTATCTTTCTTACCCACCTCATTCTTCAGGGACGGCACAATCCCATGATGCATGTTTGACTTTGTAGGCCTGCTATTTAGTCTATAAATACCTAAAATAGTGTTTGTCTTGCTTCAGTCTGCTCTGCAATTGCTTTAATCTTAGCATCATGAAAGTAACACTAGTGGCGCCTGGCTATTCTTCACTCAATCTTCAATAGTATATTTGGGAAGAAATCACAAGGCAGATGTTTTGAATTTAAGCTTGTTTAAGATTTATATCACTAGCGAATGAGTTATTTGCTGCTCAAATAAGTTTTTCTTATGGTCAGAGTGGTTTATTAATCAAACATAAGCACACTGTTGAGATAGATCTTGAGATTAAAATGAAGTCTGAGATCATTATTTAAAATGAGGCTGGAGAAAGCGAGGTGTCTTGACTATATAAATTCAAAATGAAAAAATGTCCTTTCATTTCACTTTCTGAGCACACAGATACAAGGAGAACTTTAAGGATTTGTAGAATAGAGAATACACTGAGGTATTTGTGATTAGGCTCAGAAAAGTTGTGTTATGTAATCTGCCACTTTCCTTTTCATAAATTATCTTGAATAAGAATAAACCCAATCACATTCCCAGGATTTTTGACTATACGTGCATTCTTCCAAATCAAGGTAAGTATTGATTTGAGGGACCAATTGATTTTACTTCTATTGAGCCAACTCCATTCATATTAGTATTGAGTGCATCACCCAACCAATACATTTATTATCCCAAGAGAAGGAGAGATATTGATTCGGTTAAACTGCATGACCCTGGTTCTTTTGCTTTCAACATACAGAAACCCGTCTACATTTATGCACATGTATGTTATTTTAGAACTTTATTTGAGTTTGAGAAGATTACCATGTTACCTGAAAAGTTTCTTTGTCGTTCACTTTTACACAATAAATGTTTTTTCTTTTATTCAAAAACATTCTTCGTTTACTTTTTTATTAACATGAGCAGTTAAATATATAAGAAATCTTTTTGGTTTTGTTGAATACAAATGCTGTTTTCCTGGATCATGAAATCTGCCAGGGAAAACCTTTCTACCTTTCACACATCATCTTACTGCAAATAGCCATCAGACAGTATGTTGTTGTCAAAAAGGAACAGGCTGATTAAGAACTATACTCTGGTAGGCTGTGGTTTTTAAACAATGCCCAGTTGGTACCCAAACTGTTATAGTTCAGGAGAGAGAGCGGGCCATATAATGTTTAAAAGGTTCGATCCCTGGCTGCTCCAGTCTGCAGGCTAAATACCCTTGGGCAAGATACTAACCCCAAGTTGCTTTCTGATGCATCCATCAGAGTATGAATGCGTGTCAACGTTAGATAAAAAGCACTAAAGCATAGAAAAAAGTGTGAATTGCATTTTCTATAAAGTGCTTTGAGTGCTCTGGGAGAGTAAAAATATAAGATATAAGATATATAAGGTGTATAAGGTATATAAGAAGTCCATTTACCAAGCTGTGCCAAGACAATATCTCCAAAACTATCAGCAGCAATCTGAACTGTTGATACAGGGCAGGATAGATCCATTCTTTCATGTTGTTTAGGCCAAATTCTGACACCACCATCCAAATGTGGCAGCAGAACTCAAGACTCACAAGACCAGGCAATATTTAGCACTCTTCTGTTGTCCAGTTGGGGTAGTCCACATGCTCTTCTGCATTCCTTGGATCTAACAAGTAGTCGTTTGTGTTACTTTTGAATTCAGCTTGAAGCACTCTACCAACAAACGTCATATTATCTTTTTTGAGGGCCTACTTTTTATGTGAGAAAATCTCTGTCGATCAGTGGTTTCTGAAATATTTGCCCCAGTTCATGTGGCACTAACAGCTTAACTTAAATCGCCTCTCCTCCCAGTTCTGATGCTTGTTTTGGAATTCAGTAGGTTGTCTTGACCATGTCTACACGCTTACATGCATTAATGCCACGTGGCTGATTAAATATTTCAGATCAAAAGCTGCACCTAACAAAGTGGCCAGTGGATGTGCATAGATATGCATGTTTGTTTATTTTTAATACTATAAACATAAGTCATATTAAAAAGAAAAATAGACATTTTTCTATTGAGCTTTTCAAACAAGATCAATTTAAGCACTGATGGTTTTGTAAGTCATCTTTTTGACCTCTAAACAAGAAAGAAAATTACTCAGTGGGTACAGGTACATTCAGATGTCAACACATGTGAACCTGATTATTCATGTATGATTCAGTGTATCAAGGGCATGCAAACGTAACCATAGGTTAATATTAAGTGTTTTTTATTCTATGCAAATTCAACCCAATCCAACACCAATTTTATTTTACAAATATCTGGATTTATACAGGTATAAAATCAATGAATAATTCAGAAACACAAAAACACAAATAAGAGCAATGTCCGTGGTTGAAATATTTTTGAGTCCTTTCTTTGTAACTTTGTGGCAATGTCTCAGATCTGTGCTGCAAAAGCTCGGTGGGGACCTGAATATGAATGAAACAGTATCACTGAAATCTAGAAATAATCAGAAAACAAAACAGCCGTAAATCAAGAGGTAAGTAATGGACCTCACACACTTTTAGATGACTTTACGGAACTGGTGACTAATGTGCTTCAGAACCAGTTTTTAACCACAAAACAATTAACATTAACCTTTTTATTTATTTATTTATTTTCATGTTTTCTTCTGTTTCATTTGAAAGAACAATTCTTCAAGATAAATGATTGCTGCCATTACTGTGTGTTTATCCGTTTTGGTTTTGCATGCATGTGAAACGAATGCAAACGTTTCTTTTTAGCAAGATTAAATGTAAGTTGTTTGAATCAATGCAGTCGTATTGTTGGGACTGAACATTTGGGAATTCCAACCTGAACAGATTCACAGGTGGTAATTTGTATGCTAATAAATGCCACTGATTGAGTGTTTACTTCACCAGGTGGGGTTTTTTGAAAGACACTCAGATTTGCAAATAGGTCTACGTGGACAAATGTCATTTAAAGCAGCGAAGTGCTAAAACTGGAATGGTTTCAGATCTTTGTTTTATAAAAAGGTGTCAAGTTACCAAACTCAAAACAAAAACTGTTTATTTTCATTTTTAGGGACAGTTCATCATTCTAGACACAAAAAAATGTGTGAGAACATGCTGCATCAACACAGTCCATCAATATGTTATTTAACAGCACTGAGACTAATTACCCTTAAAAACAAGCTGGATGTTTGGAATGAACCGGTAATTACATACACAGGGCATACTCTGCAGACAAACAAGGTTAAAACCAAAATAACCTGCAATCACTGACCTTTATTAAAAGCTGAAAATATGCTTATACAGAAAAACAGAGGCATTTTAATAATTTTGCAAATAAAAACATGGCAACAGTTGATGTTAAATCAGGGTCATTTCTACATTGTGAACCCTGTTCCAGAAACTGGATTTAGGGAAAACTTGGTGACCCTCTGGAAATAAGTAATGATTTCTAAAAGGAAAATACTGTAGCTACATAACACCAGCTTTCTCCCCTGAAAGCTAAGGACTGCCCACCTTACCTATGGAAAGTACACACTGGATCTCCTCCCAGTGTCCCTACTCTAGCTGCAATCAGAGATACACAAATTTCGCTGCAACTGCAACTGTCTATCAAAGATTTGAGTCAACATGTTACACCCCAATTTTGCAGAATCATGTTAAATTATAAAAAAACATATGATAAAAGTGACCCCTTAAACCTAAATCAGTGCAATAATTTATTTATTTATTTATTTTGGGGGGGTATAACTGGCACCAAACAAAAATGCCAATGGAGACTAAGCCACTCCACACTTTTCAAAGACATGTTTTAACATAATACACAGTGGTTCAAGCCATTTACATTCAAGAAACATTAAAAAAAAATTATATCTCTGGATAAAAGGGACATCATTCACTTGCATCTTTTTTAACCTTGGGCACAAAACTATTAACAGCAATGCCCCTATGCAAATTCCTCCATTGTACATTACCTGACCTCTTATTCAGCAAGGGTTTATAAAAGACCCTCCATATAGGTTTTTGACATTCCTTGACTTTTAACTTGTCTCCTCACACAATATCTGTCCTTCCACTCAACTGCCTTTTATTTAACCCTTGAGCATACATTTTATGCAAGTTTTCCAATCAGCACGTGAAAATCTGAGTCTTTTTGATTCATGAGCAGGGGTCCTATAAGCATTGACTGTAGAAAACATGGACGACGCGACAGCTCCCCAAAAATGAAGCCAAAACGTCTCTATCGCCCCCTGGTGTCTGGCTGCAGTATAGGTCATAAACCCCGCCTCCTCCATGTTAGCGGATGGGACTGGGGTCAGACTAAAATAAATAAATTCTCCTTTGATAATTTTTTTCCAAAGATTCTTTCTTTTGTTTTCAATAGTTCTCATCATGCTGATTGATGTTCAAGGGGTCTCCTTTCCCATAAGTTTGATTCTAATTCCTACCGCGGTGATGTTAAATTGGGGTGAAACGTCATCATAAGAGCTTTGACTGACAGCTCCAGTCACGGAGAAACTTGCGTATCTCTGTTCGGGAATAGCAGATAGAGCGTAGGCTCTGAGAGGACGCCCAGCGTTTACGCTACGAAAACACGACCGGGTGTTTTAACCTGACAGCCTGAGGTGTTCTTCAGTAAACTGGACTACCCGACAGAAGGACCCGTGGCCCCGCTGCACTTTTTCGGTAAGTTAAACGTGTTTGTAAGCTAATCCGTAACTACCGTCCTTAGCTCGGTCCTGAGACCTAGCTAGCTAAAATGAGCACTCGGCTGTCAGGGTTCGTTTAGCTGTGCAGGTGAATGAATTTACTAAAGAAATCAAGAGAAACGCCCCGGGCTGCTCAGTCACTAATTACTGTTACTGTACTTTTATTACAAGTATTATACTGTAAAAGCAACAGGCTGCACCCTGCTTCAGCTCCTGTGCAGACCTGAATATTAAATATGTGCAAACAACAGCATGTTTTCAGTCTCTTGCCACATCTATAAATGTTATATTTCCACTGTAGTGTCAGTACACTATTAGAGCTTATGCCGAGTCAGACTGCACACACAATAGTTTGTTTACAAGTTGACTTCTTCTTTATTGAGATAACACAGAAGTAACACACACACATAACTGGGCGTGGTGCCCCCTACTGGCGATGGCTTGCATAGCACACAATAATTCTTGGTTCATACATAACATCTCCTCCCCACTAAGCTATGCGACCGTGGCACCACCCGCAGAAACATTTCCCATAACCAAAGTAGTACCCTTTTTTTTTATTACAACATTCATGAAAACTGGAACTAATGTTGCTTTCTGTATGAATTTCTTTTTAGTTGAGAATAATGTCTCTGAACGTCAACATTCTCACTGAACTACTTAATACGCTCACCCATCGCGATAACGAGCGGGTGGCTTGGTGACTCTCACTGGGTAACGTCTTACAGACTCTGTAACCTGTGTACAGTCAGTCGGTGATGATTTAAGAGACTGGGGTGTTTCTGGAGGTACGGTGGTCCCCATAACTTGTTCAACAGTCTCTTCCTGCAGAGCTGTACAAGGGTGAAGCATGGTGTCACTACCACTCTGGGCTGGTGACATCTGAGAGCTTGTCGGAGGATCCACTGTGACCTGCTGAGATACTGACTCAGGTCGTGTCAGCATCTGATCCACATGACGTTTCCACACTCCTTGGGCTCCCACATTCACCTTGTATGACACTGGCCCAGTCTTCTCCAGTACGACACCGTGCGTCCACTTGTCCTCTCCCTTCCTATAATCACGCACCAGGACAGGCTCGCCAACAGTGAACCGTCTGTCCCTGGAGTGTTGCTGTCGGCATTGTTGTTGAGCATCTTGTGACCGACGCACTGCTCCGGCCACACTGGGCTTCAGAAAATCCAGTCGAGAGCGCAGCTTGCGTCCAATGAACAATATAGCTGGCGTCTCTCTAGTTGTTGCATGGGGAGTGTTGCGATATGTCAAGAGAAACGTGTCAAGGCGTTGTTGCACAGGTGCTGTACCCCTGGAAGCTTTCAGTGCATGCTTGAATGTCTGCACAAAACGCTCAGCCAAACCATTAGTGGCAGGATGGTACGGCGCGGAGCGGATGTGTTTGACTCCATTAGCTTTCAGGAACACCCTGAATTCCTCAGAACAGAACTGCGGTCCGTTATCACTCACCAGGACGTGGGGAATGCCATGGCGACTAAAGAGACCCCGTAGCACTTGTATGGTTTTACCAGCTGTGGTGCTATCCATAATATGCACTTCAGGCCACTTGGAATGTGCATCTACCACCACCAGGTACATGTGACTTTCAAATGGACCCGCAAAATCCACATGGATCCGTTCCCACAGACAGGAAGGCCACAGCCAAGGGTGTAAAGGTGCTAACCCAGGCTCTTTTTGCACACGCTGACAAGAGTGGCAGGCTTTAGCTTGAAGCTCAATTTGAGAATCAATGCCAGGCCACCAAACATAGCTGCGAGCTAAGCTCTTCATCCTCACCATCCCTGGATGTGCAGTGTGGAGCTCTTTTAGGACATGAGAGCGCAGCTTAGGTGGCACAACCACCCTCACGCCCCACATAAGGCATCCCTGCTGTATTGTGAGTTCATGTCTGCGCATCAGATAGGGTGACAGCTCTTGATCTGTGTCCTTTGTTGCTGGAAAACGTCCAGTTGTTACCATTTCCAGCACACGAGACAAAGTGACATCAGACAAAGTGTCACGTCTGATCTCGGCGACACTGACTGGTAATGTGTCCAGTTGAGATGCGTAGAATACCTCAACCGCTCCCTGTTTCTCTTTCTGTGCAAGGGGCAGAGGTAAACGTGACAGACCGTCAGCATTGGCGTGATGCGCCCCCTTCCGATACTGTAAGGTGTAATTATGTGCTGACAGAAGGAGCGCCCAACGCTGCATTCGCGCAGCTGCCATTGATGGTGTACCTTTTACTGGACTCAGAATTGAGGTCAGTGGGCGATGATCAGTGAGCAAGGTGAACTTGTTACCATGGAGATACTGGTGAAACTTGCGCACTCCAAAAACAATTGCCAACGCCTCCCTCTCGATCTGAGCATAGTTTCGTTCTGCTTTGCTGAGGGTTCGTGAAGCATAAGCAATTGGCCGTTCTTGGCCATCAGGCATGACATGTGAGAGCACGGCTCCAACTCCATATGGTGAAGCGTCACATGCCAAACGGAGAGGCAGTTCAGGATTGTAGTGGGTGAGTATTTTTGGTGAGGCCAGACGTTCTTTAGCTTTCTGGAAAGCTGACTCACAGGCTGATGTCCACTGCCATTTCTTCTCTTTACTGAGTAGCTCATTCAGCGGCTTCAGGACCGTAGCTAAATCAGGTATGAAACGTCCATAATAGTTGAGCATTCCCAGAAAAGAACGTAACTGGCTGACATCAGCTGGTGCTGGAGCTTCCATAACGGCACGCACCTTTTCTGGTGATTTGTGTAACCCTGCCGCATCAATTATGTGGCCCAGGTATTCCACTGATTCTTGGAAAAACAGGCACTTCTCCTGTTTGAGACGCAGGCCATAGTCCTCCAGCCTGCCCAAAACTGCCTTAAGGGTTCTCAGGTGTGTCTGTTTATCTGGACCACTGACGAGGATGTCATCCAGATAACAATGGGTGTATGGTAGGCCGAGAAGCACTTGATCCATAGCCTTCTGAAACAATGCAGGTGAAGACGCCACTCCAAAAGGCAAGCGATTGAAACGGAACAGCCCTTTTTGTGTCGAAATAGTCAGCAGCTTCTTAGACTCCTCTTCTACCTCCATCTGTAGGTAGGCATTTGATAAGTCTAGCTTACTGAAATGCTGACCTCCTGCTAGAGAAGCAAACAGGTCCTCAATGCGTGGAAGTGGGTACTTATCCACACAGAGCTGCGAATTAAGAGTGACCTTGAAATCACCACAGAGTCTCACTGAGCCATCCTTCTTGTTGACAGGGACCACGGGCGTAGCCCAATCACTATGCTCCACTGGTGTGATCACCCCAAGCTCAGTCAGGCGTTTCAGTTCTGCCTCCACCCGAGGGCGGAGAGCATAAGGCACGTTACGTGGTGGACAGAATTTGGGGACACTATCAGGCCTAGGAGTCAATCTGGCTTTAATTCCTTTCATTGTGCCCAGCTCCTTAGAGAAAACGGCTGAGTGTTTCTTTAGCACAGCCTCCAGATTGTCATTTCCGCTTTGCTCTCTGGCATGAACCATCTTTAAGTCTTTCCAGTTCAGCTTGATCACTCTCAGCCACTCCCTACCAAACAGTGGTGGAGCATCCACCTTTACCACGTACAAGGGTAGAGTTGCACGCTGCTTATTCAGTTCAACTTGCACCTTGATGACCCCTTCTGGTGCCAGCGGCTCCCCAGTGTACGTTTTCAGCATGATGTCAGTGGGTTGCAGCGGCAACTGACTCGGCATACTTTTATATTGTTCCCAAGGAATCAAAGACACAGCAGCCCCTGTATCCAGCTCCATCTCCATTTTCTTCCCGTTAACTACAGGCATTAGGGAGATACGTGAATATTTCTCTTTTCGAGACAAAGAATACAGCTCCAACTCACTATCAGTGTCGGGTCTGGTTCCTTCACTTTCACGCTCCTCTGTAGCAACATGATGAATTCTCCTCTTTTTGTCCTTTGCTCTGTTTTTAACTGCATTGCCTTTCAGCTCAGGTTTCCCCTCTTTCTCTTTCCTGTTCCAATCTTGGCTGCTTCTGGCTCTACCTTTGCACATGCGTTTCGTGTGGCCCTTCCTTCCACACTGGTGACAGTCACGGTCTTTGTACCAGCAGTCATCATCAGTATGATTAATTTTCCCGCAGCGGCGGCATTTATCACCTTTTTGTGACAGCACCGCATTCACTTTAAGGGAACCACTCAACTGCTGCACTTCACGTGTTGCTGTCTCTGCCGACACAGCATAATCAACTGCTTTGCGAAACGTGAGATCCTTTTCAGTCAAAAGACGCTTCTGCACAGTTTCACACTTTAATCCACACACAAATCTGTCGCGTAGAGCATCTTCCAGATACGCACCAAACTCGCAATGTTCTGACAGTCTTTTCAGCACCGCCATATACTGTGCGACCGTTTCTTCTTTCCCCCTGATTCCTCTTGTGGAACCGGAACCTTTCAGCTATTACCAGCGGTTTGGGAGCAAAATGAGCTTGCAAAACACCCACAATATTGTCATACTGCATTGTCCCAGGCTTGCTTGGTGCCACTAGATTACGCAGCAGACCGTACGTCTTGGGACCCATCACACTCAGCAGTACCGGGACCCGTTTCTCAGGCTGAATGTTATTAGCAAGGATGTAATGCTCAAAACGTTCAATATACGTCGCCCATTGCTCATCAGCATCATCAAAGGGGTCCATCTGCCCAATCATTCCAGCCATGATGTATCCGCTGTCCACAGCCAACACTGTCGTTTCTGACTCGTCGGAGAAAAAGCAGCTAGCAGCTAGCTCCGATGCTAATTCACCACGCGATCGTCCGTTTTCCGTCCAAACTCGGCCACGCAGTCAGTTCATGCTCAGTAGACGGCCAAGTCTTCCAGACGTCACAACTCGTCGCCAATTTATGTTATATTTCCACTGTAGTGTCAGTACACTATTAGAGCTTATGCCGAGTCAGACTGCACACACAATAGTTTGTTTACAAGTTGACTACTTCTTTGAGATAACACAGAAGTAACACACACACATAACTGGGCGTGGTGCCCCCTACTGGCGATGGCTTGCATAGCACACAATAATTCTTGGTTCATACATAACAATAAAGACAGTAACTTTAAAAAAAATAAATAAATAAAAAAAAGCTTGTACCTTGTAGCTCCTCATTACTCAGGAACTATGGATTAAATTACTGTAGTGTACTGTAATACTGAAAAAAATGTAAGAGAAGAACTTCAGATCCTGAGTGTGTGAGGACAGAAGAATCAGCTTTATTTCAATTTTGAGGGATAAAATTTATATCTGAGTTTGATGGTTCTGTTGTCTTTGCGATTACAGGAGCTGCCCTCAGATTCAGACCTCAGCACCACCCAGTGACAGCAGACAGATCATCCAACATGTTCACATGTTAACTGCAAAATGAACTGATGAAAACAGTACAAAGGTTAAAGTACCACACGTGCTGTAGTGAAAGCTGCAGCTGTTTTATTGATAAAGTTAAA